>NW_011628057.1:66619-72891 GCF_000512975.1 Sesamum indicum | reverse complement strand
TTCGCTTTATTAGGCAATAAAAAAAGGAATAAAATTGATTTTATTGTACAAAAATAGTCCATGTTTTAGTATATCTGTAATTATATATAATATTTGTGTTTATATATGTTTATGTATATTTATAATTTTCATGTAAAATTAGAAATTCGGACATAAAATACTGACTTAGAAGTAATCTTAAAAATTAGAATTATATCACTCAATTGATATTTTTAGTCATATGTATATAGAATGAGGTTTAGTCCTATTTATATTGTAGGTATTAATTAATTTTATTAAATTTATAATTATAATCATATTATTAATTCAACGATGGGACTGCATACCTAACTTAATTTTTTTTTTATTTCACTTTATGTACTCTAAAAAATAAAATTAATTATTTATAATTAAGAGTAATTTATGTACAAAATTAATCTTAAAATCAAATTATAATAGGACTTTAAAGAATCTACATGTATTTTATAATTATATATGTCGTATTATTTATGAATTACCATTATAATCATTTGTACCCTGTGTTATATACTAAATTAGAGATGAGGCCATTTTTTTAGTTAAAACGAACCAAATAAAGTCCAAAACAGTGGTTTTAAAATTGGATCATCGAGGCACTTGACTTAACACACTGGGGGTTGCTTCCAAAGTACCACCTAAAGGTTATGGCGCCTTTTAAACATTCAGTTTAAATAAATGTAAAACTTAAATTGTTGTGCAGAAAGGCTACCAAGAAACATAGAAATGAAGAGTACCACACTTTAAAATAAATTTAAACATAACAAATGTTACCTTGTGATTGTGATTGAGAACATTAATCAGGAATTCAACATCGGCCCTATAGACATACCTCAATGATGCGTGCTCTTTAATGGATCTCAAAAGTTTTAGGAGCTGAACATGAATAGTCAAGCCCTAAGGACACAAATATCAGGAGTTGTCTTAGGACTCCTGTAATTCAATAACAAGCATTTCTTTAACGATTGTAAGTTTAAGATAATTTGAAAAAATGCCACTAAGGGTGTCGCAAACCACGCATGTGCATTAAAAGAATAGAAAATTTAAAAAAGACAGTCATTTTGTATGAATATAAATATAATAAAGGATACTTATGTTAATAACACTTTTTCAACCAAAAATGGTTAATATACAGTATGCAAAGAAGTAATCTAGGACTTCCTTAAATTTCTAACTCCTAGAAGAGTAACACAGCAGCATAAAGAAGCAATCTAGGACTTACTTGAAATTCAAACTCCTAGAAGAGTAACACAGCAGCACAAGTTACTTTCTTACCTATGATTTTTGTGTTGCGCCAGCCTCCTCAATTTTGATTTATTGAACAATATCCAAATTTCTCAAAGGTACAGACAACCATATTTTTTTGTCATGCTTGAGTCACTATGTGAATATAACTATGTTGAAATGACTGAACACATAACAAAAAAACCATTTTCAAGAAGACCCAATATTCTCTCATCCATATTAATTAAGACCAGAAGGCACATGGGATTGATAGAACAACTAGGCATTGAAGATCGGAATGAGTTAGAACTGCAGCACCCGATGTGTTGGATCAGCAGTTGTAACTGAACTTGTCAAACTGAAAAGAACAAGAATTTGAGAAGCACTAAATTCAGTGAGAGGGCTAACTAATAACAGATCTTTGATTTTTCTCCTTTTCCAACACTAGAACTCACACTTCAGTATGATTCTTCTTCATGTTTTTACTTTTATTCTGCTCTCTGCAGATGGCATTTGTGTTTTGGGAGTGGCAACTACAGTTGAACACATGACTTAGTAGAATCAGCCTATAAATTAAGGACATAGCTGGGCTAAAATGAAGATTGCTGAGGGAGGGGAGTGAACCAACGGTTTGCACTTGGACTTGAGTAAATCATCCTTGGAAAAGAACTCAGGAGTTGTCTTAGGACTCCTGTAATTTATACCGGGTAGTTCTTTAACAATTGCAAGTTCAAGATCATCCGAGGAAAATTCCACTTAGGGTGAGGGAGTTGCAGACCACCTGCATGTCAGGAATATTTATGAAAACTAAGACAGTATAAAAAAGAAGCTGGAAACAGTTCCTTTAGGTAAGAAAGCCCATATATGACTAGAAAATTAGAAACTTCTAATGAAACAATTATGGAACTAAACACAGAAATCATTGTTGTGGTATAGTAGCTCATAAAAGTCTGGATGGCTCAAAAAAAAATATTCTGTAATAAAATTCCGAGAAAGGTTTAGGATGTGAACTCTATTTTAACACCACATTGTGAACCTAAAATATACCAAAAGTTTTGACTAATATGATGATAGAATTAAGTTTCTGAATTGATCACCTATATAGAAATACATAGAAGAATATTAAACCAAACACTATGTGACCTCATTACATTTATACAAAAAGGTTTAATTTAAAAAAAAAATCTTTCGCAATGTTATTGGGATAATTTAATTTTTTATTTTTTTTAATTAAATGAAAGAGAAAATAAATAAACTAAGTAATTTATGGTGACAACCTATTTTCATTAATCTTGCATGTGTATTAAAAAGAAAGAAATTCTTAAAGAGATGGTCATTTTGAATGAAAATAAATATGTTATAAGATACTTATGTCAATATACATTTTCTCAACCAAAAATGGTTGATATACAGTTTGCAAAAAAGCAATCTAGGCCTTATTTGAAAGTCTCATTTGCAAGATTAACATCATATTCAAATTCCTGGAAGAGTATTGCGGTAGCACGAGGAGCACATCTTACTTTCTTACTTTCTTACTTGTGATTATGCATTCCGCTAGCCTCCTGAATCTTGAACTAGTGAACCATATCCAAATTTCTCGAAGGTACAGATAACCACACTTTTTGCCATGCATGAGTCAATATTTGATGAGAATGCGTGTAATTGGTAATAACAACTACCGAACAATACTTTATATACTTCTGCTGAGATGAAAAAATCTAATCAACACAGAGAAAGTAATTCATGGGCCAAACAGGAGAAGACTGTAATATCCATACTTAAAAGTAATTGTATAGTACATGCACAAATGACATGCAAAAAAATACCTCTTCTTTCTCTCCTTTAAATTTTCTTTCTCTCTAGTTCAAAATTCTTAACCTCCAATTGATCCAAATAGAATAATGTCTGAACATACAACCAAATAAATGTTAAAAGCGGGAAAGTTGCAATCACATCTAAAGCCACAAAGCAATTATTCCGAGTGCTCTCACCTTGTTTTGGAACTTGACATTCAAAGCATCAGTGATCACCATCAAACATCAGTGGTCTCTTTATATGTGATTTCAGTCATGGATTCAACATCGGCTCACAAACAGAGTATGCAACATTCTCCTTGTATGACTCCTAAATATTCCGTGGACATACCTCAGTGACTTTAGCCCGAAGATCTGGAGTAAGATCTTCTAGTGTTATTACAATAGAATATTGAAGTGCTATTACAACAGGAAACTCATAAGCATTAAAAGCATGCTCTTTAATTGATCTCAAAAATTTTATGAGCTGAACAGTTGTAGTCAGCCCCCTACACACGCAAATATAACAGAAGGAATGAATAAAATTATAAGGTGCCAATTAAAAACGAATGAAAAAAGAAGAAAAAGATTGTTCAGATTAGCATAGCATATGCAGGCATGATAAACAGACTTTCATCGATGCATTGACTGTGCATACTAGCTTATTTCTATATTTTAATGATTAATGAAAAATTTTATAAAAGTTAATCCAAATAACTCAAAGATGTGGAATAGTATACATTCTGACACTACTTTTGTGCACTAGTTTTGTACGGGTAAAAATTTAAGTATAAGAAAAACTTGCAATAGCAGACTACAGAATACAAATGCTTGTTTCCTTCGAGAGGAAAATAGGAAGGAAAGCAAAATTAAAGTATAGGAGAACCCTCCGAAGCCATTTTTCCTATACTAACAAGTTGCAAAAACAGAATCACTCTCTTAATTTGCATTTTTTATGACAAAGAAGATTTTGAACGTGTAAACATAAAAAATCGATATTTCCTCCCTGCCTTTTTCTATAGTATCAAACAAGAAGAAGTATTAGAGAACTACTTCCTTTTAACAAGACCAAGGAATAAGTATTATAAGTCCCCTTGGAAAGCAAACTATCTTCCCCTTTAATCTTCCCCTCATTGATCCAAACACAGAAGTAAATCTTAACTTTCATCAACTTTGAGGCCATATTTAACTAATCTTGTGTGATGGGGAAAACAATAGGTGCAATAGTACTGATATATTCTGCCAGGCGTAATTGTAAAAATAGTCCTGTAAGTAAGGGGAGTGGCGTTTTTGGTCCCGTAACTATAGGACTGGCAATTTTAGTCCCCTAAGTTTCAAAAAGTTCGCAATTTTAGTCCTCCGCACAAATCTGGCCAATTTTTGGATAATTTTACCCTTTTCCAGCTTTAAAATATGCAGTTTAGTCCAGTTTCAATTATTTTGCATTCTAATGCATATTTTCCACTCATTCTCACCAAGAATGGTATCAGAGCCTAGGTTTATTGAAGAAATATATGTTTATATTATATTTTGATATTATTTATCCACTAATGGAGGAGACTTTTCAAGATAAAATGGAACCGAACGAAAGTTTGAGTTGCTCTGAAAACAGGGAATATTTCCAGATTCTAGAAATACAAAGAAGCGAATTTCTCATGGAAATTCTTGACAAGTGTGACAACGGTCCCAAGAGGATTGATCTAAAACTTCTCACGCCAGAAGAAGAACAAGAGTGGCTGAGAAATTTTGAAGTTCGACAAGTACTACTAGGAAATGCAATGAGACGTCTACACTCCACTGAAGTCCATGGTAGAATTCCAGCCAGGAGAAATGGAACGGGTAAATTCCTACATAATTTCAGTTCTAAAAATTATGACTGATTGGAAGGAACTCAAGCCAGATACATCAAAGATCTCCCAAGATCTGAGGAAGATACAAAAGACGGTTCAAGACTATGGACATAGGTTAATACATATACCTATGAATATAGAATCTTTAAGCCAAAAGGTGGACGAGATACTTAAGATCCTTCCGGATCTACACAAAGACCTTACAGATTTGAGGATAGAAATTACAGATCTAAAGAAAAATCAGAGAGAGAACCCTGAAACATCTTGATCCAGACAGGAACGAATCAGGGACGCCCTCGGAACAGTACCTCTTCTACACCAGAAAGGGAAGGCCATGGAGATTCCAAAGCCAAAGTCAAGAGAAGATTTGATCATTGCATCTATCAGATCTATAAAATAATGGAGGTAACAAGAGCAGATCTTTCAGATCTACAAGAACTGGCGGAATCCTTTTCCCAACTCGGGATCGTGGATTTAGTCAATATCCAAACAAATGAGCTCACTCCAGCACTACCACCGCCGGAAGGAAGTACATGTTCTAATGATCCTCCACAGGATCAACCGATGAGGGAGAGTGCGGATTTCCACACTAATGCCACACCAACATTTGTGGGAACCAGATTAAAGGAAAATCCAGGAAAAAATCCAAAAGAGTGCTGGAGAATACACCTTGGGCAAGGACCATGCTCCAGCCCTTACATCCATACGGCGCTATACTAAATCTGGATATTATCGATTTTTGAAATACCGAGAAATTGATAGACGAATGGGTTGCAGCAATCAAGATAGCAGCAACTACCCTAGAGCTCGACAAAGAAAACTTTATAAAGCTTGTGGAGTTGAGCTTGGAGGGATCTGTAAAAATCGGATGGGATAATACCCCAAAAGATACCAAAGCCAGCATCCTTGCCGGAGATTCGAAAGGCGCGATAGCTGACCGGCTAGGAAGGCTCATCAAGATACACTTCATCGGAGATGGATACTTCGAAGGAAGTAGGGCAGAAAAAGCTAGGGAATATGCACAAGCTCTTTTCAGCCTCGAATTAAGAAGTATTTGCGCAGTAGATGAATATATCTACTGGTTCCGCAAGTATTTCTTCCAAAGTGGATTAGCAACAGAAGTAGCTGCTCTAATGTTCTTCGCAAAAATATGCAGTCCATGGAGGGAAATGTTGATCCAATCATACAAAGTACCTGAAGGACAGCTAGATTCAATGGCGCGAAGAATGTCTTTCCTTAAAGACATGTTGAAGGATTGGTGTTATCAAGCATCCATCCAGAAGAACATGAAAAGAAAGAGAGGTAAAATCAAACGAACCCCTCGCTGTTGTGATAACAATGATTTTTCAACTATTATAGGAGAATCAAGTGAGCCAAAGAAAAGGAAGAA
>NW_011628057.1:65449-66546 GCF_000512975.1 Sesamum indicum | reverse complement strand
CTGGACAAAGAACAGGACCAACAAGGGTTTCACCCCAAGGATCTAGACGAACAGATGCAAGATCCACCGGAAGAACCCCTACAAGAAGAACTTTCAGACGGGCCCATACCCGAGCCAATGAGAGTTTTAAAGATTGCAATTGCTGGACTTGCGGGCAAAAGGACATATATCTCCCGATTGTCCTCAGAAACGTGGTGAATTAAGAAAATTTGAAGCCACGGATGACATCCTAGATGCAGTTTACTATGGTGACTTCACGGATGACATCCTAGATGCAGTTTACTATGGTGACTTGGTACCCATCTACCAATTCGAAGATCTTCCTTTAGGCGAAAGCGTCTATGAGGAGGAAATAGAGACTGATTTGGATGGATCTTCAACCGAGTCAAAATAACTACAACGAAGGAGATAGGCTTCAAACCTCCGAAAGCCTATCAGGATTCTTTTCCAGAATGACGGTGTCAAATAAAACCATGGGCGACAAGATTCCAACCTCAGCCCATACGATGGTTTTAGGATTGGAGGGATTGGGAAAGTCCTGAACCAGATACAACTGAACCAAAGGAAGCATCACATAATCTACAAAGTAAGTTCAGGTGAGTTTGCTATACCTATGGAACTTACTGGTAATGTGATGGAAATGCAGTTAATTCCTAAAGAAGAAATTCTTGAAGAATTGAGTAAGCTTAGGGAAGAAGTAGCCATTACTATGAAATGGATCCACATAGGAACTATTGAACTAGTAATAAAAGCAACTTTTAAGAAAGGAATTGATTCAGAAATACATTTATCAATAATGGATAGAAGAATCAATAACTTAAGAGATGGTTGTCTTAGAACAATGATAGGTAACTTGTATGCAGGAAAACTGATGTTTGACATTCATCCTAGGATTGCATACAACCTAGCAGACCAACGTTTTAGTAGAGTCTTAACCCTTCATCAAGACTTTAAAAGAAAAGATCTAATGAGAGAAGGAAATAGACCGTATCCTATAACTTATAGAATTGCATATGCCCTTTCCAATACGCATCATTCAGACTTGTTTCTTAGGAAAGAGTATATTGAGATTCCTAGAATTTTCAAGGAGTTCGCCA
>NW_011628057.1:63239-65418 GCF_000512975.1 Sesamum indicum | reverse complement strand
ATAGGTGGTGTTGATATCATCATAAAAGATCACCCAATTTTAGATAAAACACTTAGCTCTAAAACTGATTTCAGTAGTCGAATGTCCTTTTCGGAAGATAGGATTATAGGCTACAAAGGAAAGGAGAAAGAGTTACTAAAAGCTTTAACTCCTCAAGAGATTAGGGTTGATAACGTAAAACTTAGATGCCCTGAAGGATGGAAAGAAATACAAGTTATATTTGACATCACTAAGAAAGAAAACCTTTTTCCTTGTGATGACTTATATCATTTGCAGCAACCTGTTGTTGGAAAATTTGACGGCATACTAGAAATAGCAGGCCACGAAATTTTAGTTGCAGGTGTTGCTGGAAGAGAAAATGGGAGTATGACTTTGGGGTTAAGTTTCCTCGAAGATCATAAACCATGGGGAAGAAAAGGTAACGGAATGGAATTCAGTCTTGATGGTGTCACCATAAGGATTGAATGACGAGTCCCTTTTCTATATACATATATGTTGGTATGTTATATGATCAATATAAGACGGAGTATTTTGCAGCTTATATTGATTCAGGATCTTTTTGTCGCTAATTTGCTTTAGAGATGGAAATCCTACTTTCAGAGACATAAATTTCCGTCTCTGATACCCTGTTTTCTTGTAGTGGATACTCAATAAGGAAATACGAGAAGCCAAAATCATGATTGGTGGAGCATTTGGTATCACCCTGGTTTAGGGTAAAAACACCTCCTATTTACTTTCATGATGCAGGAGCCGATATCCTGCTAGGTAACAATTTTATTCAAACATTTGCAAGATATATGCAGGATAATCAAAGGAATCTATTAATCTTTACTACTAACTGTGGTAGTGAGATACAGGTGTTGCAAAGAGAAAAGGCATTTAACAGGATAATGCCAATAAATTTTCGCAGCAAACGTGGTGATTTTGATGCCAGATTAACTCATCCAAAAATGCAGGATAAGAGAAAATTTGGTAAGGTCCTTTTGTCTTTCAGGCAGCAGGAACTCATAGACAGCGATAGCTTCTATAAGGAATCCGAGAAGGAAGTTCTGAGCCTTAAAGAAGCACTACAAGAAATGAAATCGCTAGATATTAGCGAAGAAAATAGGCTTTCTCTTGAGAATGTTAAGAGGCTCATCCAGAGGAACTTCAATGAAAATCCTCTAGCTTGGTGGGATAGGAACAAGATCGAAGCTACTCTGAAGGTCAAAGATGAATGCAAATACGAGTATGTTCGATACAAACCCATCCAGATGAACATGGAGGATAAGAAGGATATGCAGATGATAATCAAAGAGCATATCAGTCTTGGACTCATTGAACCTGGAGTCTCTACCTACAGTAGCCCTCGATTTCTGGTAAGAAACCATGGCGAAATAAAGAGAGGTAAACCCATGTTAGTTATTAACTATCAAGGTATCAATAAGGGAATCTTGCACTTTCATGAACGTGATCTAGCTAGAAGCCTTATCGTCTTTGCTCCTAACCCCTACTCTATATAATAGAAAGAAAAGAAAGAGTACCCGCTAGTAAGACGAAGTAGCTGACCTACCTCACGAAAGACTTACCTCAGCGCTAAAGCCCTTGGCTTATTGCATATTTTAGACTCTGAACTTCTGCCTTCTTAAGGTATGGTATTTTAATACCTACCAGGAAAGCCTAGCTACTTTGTCGAGTAGCTTCATGAATGACTGGGGATTGGCAATAGAGGAAAGAACTGATTGCAACTAGATTTCTGGTAAGAAACCATGGTGAAATAAAGAGAGGTAAACCCAGGTTAGTTATTAACTATCAAGGTATCAATAAGATATGAGAATTTGATGGTTATTACATTCCTAGTAGAGAACACTTAATTGATTGCATTAAAGGAGCAAAAGTGTTTTCTAAATTCGATTGTAAATCTGGGTTTTATCAGATTAAGATGAAGAATGAATCAAAGAAATTTACTGCATTCTCCACACCACAGGGATAATATATCTGGAATGTGCTTCCAATGGGTTTAGCTAATCCACCCCAGATATTTAAAAAAAAAAATGGATAATCTTTTCAAAGATTATTTTGAGTTCATGTTTGTCTATATTGACGACATACTAATTGCATCCAAAAATATGAAAGAGCATATTAAACATCTTGAAATATTTTCCGATGCATGCTATAGAGAAGGTTTAGTTTTTGAAAA
>NW_011628057.1:61252-63225 GCF_000512975.1 Sesamum indicum | reverse complement strand
AAAAGAAAGCTACTATTGCAGTCAATAAGATTGAATTTTTAGGAATCCTTATTGACGAAGCAGGAATTGAGTTGCAGGACCATATTGTGGAGAAAATCCGCAATTTCCCAGATGTAATCAAAGACAAGAAGCAATTGCAAAGCTTCTTGGGAGTTGTTAATTTTGCAGGAATCTTCATTAAGGATCTTGCAAGATACAGAATGGATTTCCGACCACTTTTGAAAGAAACAGAGAGTTCAAAGTGGAAATGGGAAGAAATCCACACCAAAAGGGTTCGTGAGCTGAAACAAGTTTGCAATAACCTTCCAAAGCTTGTGATACCGCAAGACGGGGATGAATTGGTAGTCTACACGGACGCCAATGATTACAGATGGGCGGCGGTGCTCATGAAGAAGACAACTATAGGGGAAGAACCCTGTAGGAGGGTTGTTCTCAGAACAACAAGCCAAAGTTTGGCACATAAACGAGAAAGAATTCTTTGCAGTTTGGAAGGCTTTTAAGAAATGGCCTTTATTTTTACTTGCTAAAGAATTTACTTTAAATGTTGATAATACTAATGTTAAGGCTTTCTTAAAAAATAAATTAGAATCAAAAATAGAGAAAGCTCGTATTATCATATGGCAAGCTGAATGCCAATATTATTGCTATAATATTGTCGTTATAAAATCTCATGAAAATGTTCCTGCAGATTTTCTAATGAGAGATGGAGGCATCTGAAGCAAACTCCATCATGTTGAGACTCAGGCACCTTCGGGAAAACCTCGAGGAGCTTGACAGAAAGTTCGGACAGCTAGCGGTGAACGCCCAAGTTGCCGGACAAATTCAAAGAGCTGATCTAGATATTGTCCAAGTCGCAATAAGAAGTTTCTTATTAGCATCCACTTCGCTATGGAACGACTTAAGAGAACCAATTCGGAAGGCGTCACCTTTGGGGATGACTCACGAGTTGAAGGAGCATGACCCAAAACATGCCTTTAGAGTACAGGGCTGTAGACCTGTAGCGTCGGATTCAAGTACTGATTGCACAAGGCCATCACCAGACTCTGGTGAAACGGCAACAATGGAATCACAGGAAGTGCAAACTCCTGTAGGTTCAAGTCAACCCAGCACCTCTGGGGTTAAAGAGGGAGAGATTAGCCTTAGGCTAATACTAACGAATTACAGACACCTCTAAGGCTAATACTAACGAATTAATATCTTCTTCTACTTGGCAGGATTATCAGCGTATGTGGGAAAAATTAATTTCCCGCAAAGGAGTCAACCCAGGCAAGACCATTATCGAAACATATGGAAAATATAACAGAGTCTGGATGTTAGAAGGGTCTAAACCAGAAGATGTCAGAGAATGGTATGATTTTGGAGTTCTTGCTTCAGTTCATACTATGTCACCGAGTTTTCCTGAAATTTCAAAACTTTCAGAGTGGATTAGTGGGGCGGTCTTTGATTCATGACAAAACAACCCCCACTTAAAGAGAGGCGATGTTCTGGAGATAAAATTTGTTTCAGTAGCTCCAGAAACTGCAGGAAAGGGGTCTCATCCAGCATTCCATTTCATGAAGCTGCAGAGGCTAGATATGGTAGCTTTCAACAAAATCAAAGCTACCTCAGGAGAATTTCCCTTGGTATCAGCCATTAATGAAGATAGTATCTCTACCAGGAGAGCTTGGGGACTATGAGTCTGTCTCACAGAGATGGACAAAGTCAAATATCCATTCAAGATTTTCTCAAACAAAATGAATGGATCATTCCTGTTAAATTTCATGACAGAAAAAAGCACGGAGTTTGCTGAAAACTTATTCGAAAAGAAGAGGATGTTAATCTGAGAAAATAAGCTGCCGGCAACCGAAGCCACAAGGATGAAGACGTGCAACATGTTGCATGTGGGGCAATGGCATAACCATCTGTGCCCTTGCTGCGAGAAACAAGAAAAGCCCCTGTTCGGAACAAAGATTCGGGTCACGAAAAATAAACCC
>NW_011628057.1:53454-60729 GCF_000512975.1 Sesamum indicum | reverse complement strand
GTATGAATTTATGAGGGTTTAGTTTATTTCGGAAGCATGTTGGGCCAAACTTGAAGCATGATAGGGGCTAAGGTTCATTTTTCGCTAGAAGGGCAAAATGGTCCTAAAATGGGCTGAAGGACCAAACTTGCCAAAATTCGAAAGATACAGGACGAAAATTGCCACCGCGATAGTTAGGGGACCAAATTTGCCATACCCCTATACATACAGGACGAAAAATGCAATATTGCCTATTCTGCCATAAGAAAATAAGTAAAGCTAGAAGTTCGCATAATTAAGGTGAAGACAGCTAGGGTTTGTCTGGCGATGCTACTGGACAACATTAGCGGACAAACAAGAGATCGGGAGGTATGCAAGAGAGAGGGAGGTTTGTAAGCAAAAACATACTTTCCCAACCTTAATGTCACTTCTTCCCTCTTCATTTATCTCTTTAGATTGCAATTCACCAGATGGATTAGGCTACAAGACAAGAAGATAATTCTATCATTTCTGCAAAAAGCAAGATGATTACAAAGATGTATTAGAATGGGCTGCCAAAGAGAAATGATAAGCACACAAGATCGAAAGACTAATTTTTATGCCCATCCTCACATACCAAGCAGAAAGAGATCATGTCTTTATAACATGATACCCGAAGAACCGACCGCAAAAGATCGCAGCATATCAAATGTATCCTCTGAGCTAGTACCTGTCTCCACATGTCGTATAAGAATCTTCTTGGTCTTCACTTCCTCCACTACAACAAGACAATAAGAAGTGTCGTTAGAGGAATTAGTCATGTCCTTTTGGTAGTTTAAAACTTTAGAAGAAAAATCCTTGACTGCTCAACAGTAAGATAGTTACAATATTAAAAATGTATGGCCAAGAAAAGAGAAATTGATTCACAAAGCAAAACAGCAGCAATTTACTTTTTCTGCACAATTGGCAAATATTTAACTTGAAAAGCACAGTACAAGTGGAGTGGTAGTATCTTTAGAACTAACATACCTCTACTCGAAAAAGAATCAATAGCTTTCCAAATTATAATCATCAATACCATAGGTCCAATATACGGGATCTGCTGCATCAATGCATGGGAGGCTCTTGAATCAGAACCTATAACGGTAGGCGTTCATTTCATGAACGGTGGTGAGACCTATTGAGATCGAAGTATAGCTCATAGACTATCGTAATATAAGCATGTGGCTACCAGTTTTACCAAAATATTTCTTTGCATAAGTAGAAATAATAAATAATTAGTGAAGTATTCGTTTTATCATTTGCCATAAAGGACATTTATCAGACTGGCTGAAACGAGCTTGTGACTGATTGGCATCAAGCCTTTCTGGGATCGTTGTTTTACAATGGCCACTTCAAGCAGCCTCACCTGTGCAAACATTTTTTTGTCAAATAGTGCAACAAATGTGAGTTTTCGGAACCAAAGTGAAAACATAAAGTTGTAACGTAGTAATCAGATGAACAACAAGGGGCAGACGTAAAATGACGGAACATAAGATTGTGAATAAACACATATTACAAACCAACTTTTAATTCACTTCTTTTTTTATGATATACAGGTAGTAATAAAGCTTGCATCCCCAAAATTGCTCCCAAGCAAACAAATAATTATACCTGGATAAATTTATAATGTCATACTAACCGAAAACTATTCTCCATTTCTTTTCTCCCTACTCTTGCCCCCAGCATGGCAGCATATTAGTTTCCCACTCTCTGGTTTCCCTCACTATGTCTCCTCTCACACCTCAATTTCAAAACTCTTCGGCTTTCAGATATTCACCAAAACAAGGGCCCAGAGTAGCTCCCTAATGCATGGCCATTTCATTTTTCCTCCAGTTTCATCACCCTCCACGTTGAAACAATTCTCTCTCTCCCCTCATGGATTCATTTGGAGAAACAATTAGAAGAAAAGGGCATCTGTTAGAGAATTAGGATTCTAAACTTGTGATTGGGAGAAACAGTTCGAGAGAGCAGGCATGATCGCAGCTATAAAAAGCAAGGAATGGTCGGAAAAACTTCTACTGGGTGAAATTAAGGCCCCAGCAAGCTGCTGTATGAGTAAGTAAGTGGAGAGGCGAAGGTAGCAGGTGCGGGGTGGACAGGAGGTTTATGGTAAAGTGAGGCAAGTGTTTAGCATACTCAAAGCAACCGCCAAGCGTTCCTGGAGTAAATTTAGAAATGAGGCCTCATTATCTTGAAAAGTAAATTTAGATATGGGGCATCATTGTCTTGAAAAGTAAGTTTAAGATAATTAAAAACGAAATACCTTTTAAGTTCCTAGAGATATTTGTCCACTAATAATTGTGCCTCTACACTTTCCAAAATAATGATTCTAAGACAACTTATACAAAATTTTGATTTAAATGACAAAAGCGTCTAGCAAGCTGCAATAAAAAATTTGACATAAATGAGTTAGAAAATCCTCCGAGATCATCATCCTAATTCCTAAGATCACCATGAAGTAAGAACGTGGGCAAGGTAATATCAACTATATTTTCTCAGGCCATTTGTTAACTTAAGAAGCCAATATTTAGGCGCATCCATGACTATAGAACTTCCAGTACATTTATTAATAAAAATAGGACGATTTGAAGTGACCACCCTACTTCACAATCAAAGGCTCCACTACAAGACTCAATGGTCCAGTCAGTATGGTAAAAAATTCATTTCTGTCTCCATAAACAATATCTGTGAATGGCCTATCACCCACCTACATTTGCATACCCAATGTACTATCTGATGAAACATCCGAAATCGCAAAAAGAAAAGCACTATATTGAAAAGAATCAATCACCATATGGGACCTTACCATGATAAGTCTAGCGGATTCACAATCAAAGTGTCTTTCAACTTGTTCAGTTGTTCCCCCGGGCTTCTTCACCTCTACATTATTTCAATCAATAAAAGCAAGAGCCAAACAACATTAGAAAGAACCATTGATGGGTTTGGCTAAAATCTAATTCCAATTATCCAATTGCATCCGCAAAATTAATTCCGAGTACCAATTAGCGAAATCACTTTGATTCCAATTGCATCCTCAAGACCCCTAGCTTTTCTACCATCAAGCTCATACTCACACAGTCCTGAAATTTTCATAGAATCAGGCACGTTAAAGTAATTCACTAGAAACAAACACAAACCAATTAGCGAGGAAGGACTGAACCCGATAGTTTCATCAAAGTTTGAATACCGTAATGTTGTTGCAGAACAAGCACGTAAACGTACAAGTGCTAGTAACCAAATGAAAAAAAAATCGAGATAATTGGGACAAAAATGCTTACTCAGCGAAAACCAAGTGTTAACATACCTCTTCCCGAAGAAGCATCAATAGCTTGACTTTGATATACCCAAAAAGATCAAAAAGTTAAAAACTTCAAACTTTATAAGAAGACACTGAAAATTAAAAATTGAAAAAGAAGTACTTACCAAAAGCATTGATAGCGGACTAGAAAGCTTTTCGTCTATCCTGACATTTTCTCTAACCCTAACAATAATCGGCTTGTTGATCCTCCGCACAATCCACGACCTCTCAACCATGAATAATGAATTGCGGGGGTTCGGATTATGAGTTACAATAGCCTATTTTTGGCAAAGCCAACTCAGACTGAAAGGCAGAGGCCATGAACTATCCAAGCTGACAATTGAAAGATTTAGCATATTCACTCTCAGAAATAGCACAATCAATTTGAACATATCATCCAAACACATCAATCCCAGTTTTGCTGATAAAGAGGACCATAATAGTTTCAACATTTTGCTGTAATCTACTACAATTCCTCTTGCTGCAGTGAATTAAGCTATTTAAACAGTCAAGATTAACTCCACCTTAGTGTTTTGGATGGAAAAAATGTTCATAACATAACCCCTATATTGACAAAAAGAAGAATTAAAGTAGTATTTAATACCTAAAGGCTTCTCTTGATCCCATTAGTGAAATCATTATTAGGAACACAAATAAAGAGGAACAACACAACACACAACACACAACATTAACTATAAGACATTCTATCTCTAAACTTTAGACGAAAGCCCAGCCAGCATAATCACACAAGAGCTAAATTTGACTCCTATAACTTTCCAAATGTAATGTGTAAAAATTCATCACCCACTTTACACTGCCTCCCATCTTCCACAAAATTGGGTAAAATAAATAAGCATGCATAGGAGCATTAAAATATATCTTATCAGATTTTCCCCCACATTGAAACCATGCTTGCCCTCAAGCATGTGTCGATCCAAATACATGAATTATCAAAGTAGCAATTGTCAAATTTCCTTTCATGTTAGTCAAGAATATCCCTTATACTAATATGACTTAATAGCATAAGAAGAAATAGCAATATTGAGAACAAGCACTTGTAGCACAACATTCAACATGCAAGTATCCCATTAACTTTATCAAAATCAAATGAAACAAGTCTCAACACTTTCACAAGGTGTCACTCTAATCACTCAGAATATAAGGTGTGGCAAAAGATAGATAGAATTGTGGCTTATGAACTCAAAGGCACGATGTCAACCTAGTTGCTTATCCTTCCAAGCTCCCTCTCATCGACTCAATCCAAGCGCTTTGAACATTCAAACTCGTGAATTTTTTTCTTTTTCTTGATCTTTTTCTCTTTCTTTTCTTTTTTTCCTTCTTTTTTCCACTATGTTTCATCACTTTTCTTTTCTTTTCTCATTTTCTGCTTTTTTTCTTGTTTTTCCTTCTTTTTTTTCCTGTATTTCATCATTTTTCATTTTCTCGTTTCCTTTTTTTTCTGTCCATTAGGGCTAGCAATGCATCTATGTATAAAACTTCTTCATTCATGTATGTGCCTCGTTTGTTTCAGAGCACACTTAAAAAGCTCCTACTTTTGGTCTCCCTTCGCTAGCTCTGCTTTATTGCCTCTGGATAATTTCATTCACTCGTTTCCATGTAAGTTTACAAGGAACTAAGCCAACATCATGCCCTTAAATGGGTTCAAAAATCACTTTAGAAAATAATCAAGAATGGGATAATTCAGCTTATAATGTGGTTTAACCAAAAAAAGAGAAGCCAAGGCGCAAATGAGTTTTTCTAATGGGTGATTTTGAGGTAGGCTCTTTTCAAGTTAATGGGTTATTCCTAAGTGCCATTATCACATTCATACATCAATCTTACAAGAATGTGGTCTCAAAATGTATTACACAAGCAAGTTCTAGAATAGACACACTATGTTTGATGCCCTCAATCAAAAAAAATGTAGGAGCACTATTTAAATGGAAATGCTCTGGCGCAAAAGCTCACATAATGGGCTTTAGTGTTGATCCTTGAACATTGTTCATTTGATGTAGTCAATGGAATATATTTCACAGATTTTTTTTAAAATATGCAACTAGTGAGTTTCTCCTATTTATCTCGACTTATACCAAAAATTCCTATTAATCTAAGGGATATCACAAGATAACATTCTGAAAATTCAGGTGCTACCATGGGATAATTCACATATTTTTCACAAGACACACTAACTTCATTCCCGAGTTTCGATGTTCAATAAAAATTGCCAACCCCTAAATAAAAATTCTCAATCCCCACACATCCATATTTCAGACATTAATTCAAATCTCAACATTTAGGTCAGAATATTTTTTTAGTCATATAAAATAAGGGTAGAATTTTTTTTGTACTACAACGATTTAGGTACCGCTTTTCGTCTCATAAAACTCAAATAATGTATTTTTAATCCCAAAAAGTGTGATTTTAAGACTTTTTAGACCCAAAATTACAATGCCTTTTCACTTCCAAAACCACAACATACATGACTTTTTGGGACTAAAAATGCGTGATTGTGAGTTTTATGAGACTGCAAGCAACATCTACCATAATTGTGGTATCAAAAAAATTATTTTGCCTTATTTTTTGGACTAAAAAGGGCAGTTTGCCCTATATTGTATCTTTTTCTTTCTAGTCATATATATGCCAGAATCTGAACGGAGGGCAAATACAACAAATAAAGGCTGGTTTATACCCAGACATGTGTGATAGCTACATGAATTAGCAATTTAGAAGCTAAGGGTTGAAATCGGTTAAGGGGATGGAAGTTTGGTTCATCATTTATTTATTCAGTTTGGTTATATCATCGACATTTAACCAACTCATTGGTTGGATCTATCCAGTTTTCAATTATCAATTAAATACTCGCTTGTTTGGTGGCATTCGAACCCATTACCTACTTATTCATGAAACCTAGCTCATCTATGAATGATAGGCTAAGACATTGTTGACCGAAAGTTTAGAAGCTAGTCAGGAATTTGAAACTTGACATGACTTTAGCTATAATAAGAGATTTTAGGAGGATTTTTTAACAGCAAGTTGCATATAATCAATAAAACAATGAAAGATTTTAAGCAGTAAATCGCATAGAATTGATCGGCTCTTGCAATATATAACAAGAAGAGTAATAATAATAATAAAAAGATTAATAAAATTATCATAATACAATCATAAAGTATGGATATAAACTTTATCATATCAATAGCATGCAATAAATAAATAATTTTAGAATTTCGAAGTTTGATTTTTATAAAATATAATGATAAGAAAAAAATTGAACACTAAGTATGCAAATATAAAGCATGAGCTTTAGTCTCTAAAGAAATTTCAAGATAAAATGCTTGAAAAAATCAACAATTTAAGATTAAAAACACAAGAAAGTTTATAATAATGAGAAAAATGAAAGCAACCTCCTGTAATTATTATAGCAAATGAATAAATTATTCCTTGTAAAAAGAAATTACAAAGTACCTCCTTATATTATTTAAAATGAAATAATTTACAGACAGATGTAAATTGCTTTATTTTAAAAAAAATATAGGAAGGTAATTTGCTTGTTTTTCATAGAGGGGTAATTTATTCAAGTACCATACCATTGGACGGAAATTGCATTAAATCCTATAATGTAATACGATACTAATATTTCGTAGTGTTTATAGAGGACAAGTCGAAAAAATATTATTAAGTAATAGAACCAATTTAGAGTTTTAATTTAATTCAGGATAAAAGTTATCATATTTCCAAATAATGCACTATACAACCAAGAGCCACTAAATTTCATTAAATTCAGACAAATCCAACAAAATATTGCAGTAACCACCCCACTCATACACTTACAAAACCTCACTCCACCACATCTCAATTGCACACAATAATATTTTATTATCTATTAAATTTTGTAAACAAGAATTCAAAATAATTTTCCTATAAAAAAACATGTGAATACATCAATATAAACACTTGATAGAATTTATCGTGTTTCG
>NW_011628057.1:40230-52823 GCF_000512975.1 Sesamum indicum | reverse complement strand
TGGAGATGTGACGAAGGGAAACCTACTACTCAGGCCCTCTACCGATTATTTGATCCCCCCGAGCCGAAAGTAGGATGGTCTTCACTACTTTCGGGCTCCTTGAAGATTCCTTGTCATTCGTTCATCTTATGGCTCGCAATCCCTGGCAAACTACCTACCACGGACAAATCATGGCTATCTCACCTGGGGGTATGCATATTGTGCGATGAGGGAGCTACAGAATCTCATTCACATTTATTCTTCCAATGCAGATTTAGTCGTCAATGCCTTTTTGAGATTCGCAGATGGATTCGTTTTCACTGGCCTAACAGGGATTGGGGAACAGATATTGAATGGGCGACGCGGAAATGGAGAGGTAAGCACATTATTTATAGCGCTTACCGTACAAAATTTTTACTTTGATTTTATTTAACTGTAGTTAATAATATTACTTTATCATGAATTTTACTTTCAGATCATTTATAATATAGCGCAAACTTAAATTTTTTAATAGTGAAGATTCATGATTGATAATTTCTGTATAGTAATGTATGCTTCATTGAAAATAAAAACCACTCAAGTAAGTTTATGCAAGTTGGCAATTTACAAAATCAAATTGACTTTATTTTATTTTGGTATAGATCAAAGTGGAAAAGCAAATTATATATTTCTTTTTTGAAGAAAAACACTATTTAAATTCTTATTATTTTGTTTAATATTACCCAACTTGCCCAATTAGCAATCCATAACAGTTGATGAGCCTGACTCACTATGATTAATTATAAGGTTATGGAATATGGGTTCCAATTACACCAGTGCGTGTGGTGTTATTCTATTTTAATAGTATTTATTAATTAATTATAAATATTAGATTGATTATTAATATATTTATCAATTATTACTCAAAAAAAATCCCAATTAGTACTATTGCAATTCGAAAAACTACTTTTTTATTTTTTTTATTTTTAAGTGTAATGTTTTTTTTGTTTTTTGATGAATTGATTATAATTATAACAAGAATTTCAATCAACAACACATCAATATTGATGTTAAGTACGTTAACTAAATAATAATTATTATTACAATAAACCAACAACTATTACTAAAGTAGACTAATTAATCTAGAGATTGACAGGATTGAAACTAATGAAATCTTGGTTACGAGGCTTCAATTTTACCAATTAAATTAGCACTTATTTCCTTAATGAGTAATGCTTAATGATTGAGAATTTTCAAAAATTTAATTAGTGATATTGTATCAAATACTCTATATGTAACTACATAATAATTAAATTTTGGGAGAATTAGAACGAGCCTCCACGAGGTCTGATACAATCATAAATTAATACATCATTGTTGTTTGAAAAATTATTAATACTCGTTGATTTTGCATACGTCCAACAACTAGCACAATCTCAGTTAAATTTTATCTATTTTTTTGATAAATTGACCAAAATGTCCTTATGAACTATGAATTACAATTTTATTTATTTTTTTTAAAAAAAATTATATTTTTTTATGAATTAAGTGGATATTTTTTATATTTTTTCAAAATTAAATTTCCATTCGGCTCATCTGACTTCTTTACAAAGTTTTAAGTAAGAACAAAATTGATAATTTCAAAAAATTCAGACTTTCATCTAAAAACAACATAATTTATTATGTGGTATTATTAATTTTTTAAATAATAAAAAATTATTCGTAATTATATCAAATTTTAGTAGACTTCTGACAAACAAGCTGGACCCTCTACCCTTGAGAGATTCCAAGATAGGCTCGCTAGGAATCCCTGGGAGGGTGTAGTCAGTAGTGTTAGGATCCCTATTCGCAAGATTAGGGAAAAATATTTCATACCCCCGAGTACGAGATCATCATCATCCCTAGGGCTTTCGATCGCATGCATCGTCCTCCCCCTGATTTTTGTGCCTTTTCTATCAAGCATCTTGATGCTGGGCTGAGGTTTCCTTTAGCTCCTCCTCTAGCCGCGATTTTGATTAAATTGGAGATATGCCCTGTGCAGATTTCTCCCCACTCTATTTCGCATATTGTTCTTTTTATAGCAATAATGGAATTTTTGGATGTTGAACCCAGTTTTGACAACTTCTGGAGTTTATACTCTTTCACCACTTCTGAACGGTCCGGAGATAAGGGTTTTTTCTACCTTTCTGCCAAGCCTGACTGTAGATACCTGAGTACTTTGAAATCGAACTTAGGGGCCTGGTTAGATAGATACATTTTTATTCGACTTCCAACTGGTGTTTGGCCTTTCAAAACGGAATGGAGTAAATATAAACCTGTTCCCATAGACGGCGCCAACTGATTCGGCTCGAATTCAGCAATCCCGATACACGAACTCGTCACAGATAGCTAACCCCTCTAAGATCAGATTTTGTGTTCCCTGAGAATAAGACAAGAACAGTGAGCTCGTCGGGCACGTCCCCTACAATGACCCTACGACGCTCAAGTTAGGTTGATCGAGAAAAAAGTGTGCGGTCTCATGGTTCGATCACAATAAATGCAGAACAGTTACCTTTAATTACGGCATTTCAGGTCTATTTATATGGCACAGCGGGGTACCATTGACCAGTCACGTGGTCTCATCCTACTGGCCGGCGTCCGTGATCGGACGGCTACAATTGTCTGGGTCTTGAAGGGCAGACGGATTCGGATCGGGTCTTTTCCACCCGACCGATAGAAAAAACGTGGATCCTTGCTTAAATGACTATAATGCCCTTAATGAATGGCATTTTTGACATTTTCCTAGCATTTCTTCTTAATCACCCATCATCGCCCATTAGTGACAAGATGTTATGTAATAGTTTTACATTTTGTCACAAAAAATAAGTTATAATAATTTTGATCTTATCACTCTATAATTATTAGTAACAAAATATTCTATATAATATTGTCACTAAGATAATTAAGAACACATCTACAGTAACAATACAAATATAATACGATAAGCGAGTATTCACGCTAGATTGTCATTATACATATCACTAATTGTTTCTAACTAGTGACAATTTAATGCACAATAGACGATTGATCATTATTTTTTACAATATTTGCAAAATAATTATCACTACTGAAATTTTTTAAAATTCATTACTTACAAACTAAAAAGAATTGTTGTCACTAAACATGAAAAAATTGCAATGCTAATCCCAAATTATAGGGTCATTTGTAAGTTTTATCTGATGTTTTTGGGAATAATTAATTTTAGTCCTATACTAATTTTTTTTTTGTGTAAAATTAGTTTCACTCTGAATTGTTTGACGAAAAGCAGGTCGCCATTAGTACGACCGACTTTGCGTCAAATAATTGACAGTGTACTAATTTTCAAAAAAAAATAAAAATATGTAAAAAAATTTAACTATTACTAAAAGAATGGGATATACTTGAAATCGTCCTATGATTTGGAATTAATATTATAATTTTTATACCAAATATATGCAACTAGTGGTAATATTAAAATTGTCATTTTTTTCTAATTTTCTTGTAGCTTGTTACATTTGAGCCTGTGAATAACTAGTAAGATTCAAGGTCACAGTAGTTGTAACAACATTGATCCACGCATGTTATTTCAAATCAGACATGTGGTGTGTCGGAAACTATGAGGTGATACGAAAAAAGAAACATTTTGAGATGCTAAAAGATTCTAAAAGATAAGTTAAATTATAAAATGATATATATATGAATAAAGAGCTTAAAAAAAATAAAGTTTAAATTTCATTAACCGATATCACATTCGAGGGAATGCAATGTTATAATATAATTGTTTCAATAATATCGGATGATATTATAAAATAGATTTAAATGCATTTTTGAATTTGTAATTTAGGTTATTTGGATTTCAATCCTTAACTTTTTTAAAATAATATTTTAATTTTATATCTTTTAATTTTTTTTTTAATTTTAGTCATATTTTTAATCAAAATTCACAATTCTCTTGCAAAATTGTATATACATCTCACCTGGCATTATAAAATTGTAGTTTTTGTTCTATTGGCGCATTTCTGCCAGTATTTTTATCCAATAATTTTTTAATGTAGCATTTTGGTTATGAATCTTTTTAATTCTTGCAATTTTAAATTAATTAATTTTTTGTCGGTGGAGTTGAACTACAGAAAATAAAAGGATTGAAATCGCAAAATTAAAAGGATAATAAATTAAAATACTATTCTGAAAAATTAAAGTACGAAACGCCAAGACCTAAGTTACGAAACAAAAACTGTATTTAATCCTCATCAAATATACATATTTCTAGCGACATATATATATATACTCAAAAAATAATAAGTATTGATGGATATTATCATATCAAATACTTTGCACAATGATACAAATAATGATAATTATACTTATTGGTCTACTCATTAATCTGGGCTATGGGCTTTCCGTAGATGTTGCGTCGCTGCTAATAAGACGATACCCTACGTGATCCCAGATCAGAATGGCCTGTACGCTCTCAAAATATTGGCTCAAAAGCCTTCTGCATTCCCCAGTGGAATGAAGCTCGCCTTCTGGCAGAAATGGATTTACAACAGTAAGTACACATAAATATATGGCAACAATCCATTATTTATTGGGTAAAATAGTAATTTATTCCCATGTGATATTGAAAATGAGTACATTACCTTTATATGAAAAAAAAATATAGCAATTTACCCCCCTATACTTTTTAAAATGAAGCAATTTATCTCCTTATACAGGAAGGTAAATTGCTTCATTTTAAAAAATATAGGGAGGTAGATCGCTATTTATTTTTTCATAAAGTGATAACTTGCTCATTTGCTATATCACAAGAAGTTGCTTGCATTTTTTTCTTTATTTTTATCATGTAACTTTAGATTATTTTTAATTTTAGTTTTGTAACTTACCCATTTACATATTTAGTTCTTTTTTCTTTTTTTATAAGTTTAGTGCTAAATATATCACATTTAATCATTTTATTTATAAATTTAGTTCTGTATTAACAATTTTTGGTAATTTTCACACTATAATAGATTTTATTTTTGGTCCTATAACTATAGATCGTTAGGGCCAAAATTGTTAACGCATGACTAAATTTGCCAAAAAAATGACCAAATGTGAGATGTTTATGACTAAATTCGTTAAAGAGAACTAAATATATAAATGAAGTGAGTTATAAGACCAAAAATACTAACAACCTAAAGTTATAGGACCAAATATATAAATTTGCCTATATAAACATGCATGGCACTTTTTTAACATAATTAGCCCTTGCCATGCCCGGTTTTTAATAGCTTAATTACTTGGAGATTCTTTTTCAGGCGACATTGCTAAATTTATTTAAAATATTTTATAAGATTTTACGAGATGTTAATAATAAGTTTTATTTCTAAAATTTTGAAATATTTAAACAAAATAAGATTATATATGAAATTTATAAAATATTAGTAATGTCAAATATGTTTTTGATATGGGAATGCACTTCAGACACTACCTTGACGCCTCAAGGAGAAAATTGCACAGACAACATGGACAACTTCAACCTGAATGACCCATTAATTGCAGAATTATTGGACAGGGATTTGCATCTAGTGTTGTACTTAAGTTTGTCATTATGACAAACTTCTTTCCTCCTTTTGTGAGACTAGGGACTCCACTAGCAGAAGATTGATTCACAGTTGAGCATTGTGTAAACTTGGGGAGCATGTGTTGACTTGCCTATAAAAAATGAGATTAATGAGATTAACATGGATTAAGAAAAGTGAATGTATGTTACATCCAATAATTTTTACCATTCCACTGGTATTTGACTGAGAAGTTGCAAAATTTGGTCAAGAGGATGACTCAATGAATTTAGATCTTGTAGTTCTCCTTGATTGTACACAAATTAATGTTAGTTTCAAGTTTATAATTAATGTCACTACATTATATTTCAACTTACATCAGGATTTACAGAAAATTGTTCCATTTGACCCTACTGCATGGATTTTCTTGTCTATACATAATATTAAATCAAAGTTAGTAATATCAATAATAAATTAATCAAAAAAACAAATTTAAAAGACTTACAGTTTTTTGTGGGGCCTTTTCATCAATAATAGTTGGTTGCATAATTGTAAAGGTCTCATTCCTTGCCTGCACAGGATGGTTGATATTCTTCCTTGCACATCCCTTTTTATTATGTCCTGTCTCTCTACAATAACTACACTTCACCTTGTATGGTTGTCTCTTCAAATTTGGTAGTCTGATTCCCTTGGCCTCTTGTCATTTTTTTTTCCTAGATTAGATAGCTCATTAGACTCCAATCTTTTGGCTCTTGCAGGCCTTCCTGCACCCTTTCCAAAGTTGGGTGGAAGGGGTGTGATAAATCTAGTTTCCTCACAAAGCTTAGGGTCATTAATAGGTAAGATGGCATATTTATACACCTCAATAAAAGCTGCCACACTATAGCAAGGATCAACAAGGTCCTCTGGCTCTAAGGATTGACGTGTATGGCACTCATTCCATGTTTGCATGGAATGCCTGTCAGATTCCATTTTTTGCATGTGCAACTGTGGTTTTGCAAATTCACAACATACCTAGCACCATCATAATAGGACACTTCATAATGCCAATCATCTGACTTAATTGGTATGCAATTAGCAGCTTTGTCAATGTTTTTTTTCAAATTTTCTAGTTTTAGGGTAGATGTTTTTGTCCCATTTTTTTCTGGCCTTATCTCTTAATTCTAAAAGTCTTGTTATTATCCATTTCTTGTTCCATTCAAGCATGGTCATGATTGGTTTCTCTCTGACCTCAAGAATGTAACTGTTTAATGTCTCACAAATGTTGTTAATAGCATATCACACATTGGAAAACAATTCAAATGAGCCTTGCTCCAATGTGCTGAAGGCTTGTCAATCAGCCACTCAACCACTCTGGGATCTAGTTTAGCCAATTCGTCCATTTTGAAATTAAATTCACTCATTGTTGTTGCCTTTGTAGTATTCCACAACTCTTTTTTGAGAGCTAACTCTCTAAATCCAACAGTTTTCATGTTGCTTGTCACTAATAAAAATGTATGCGTTATCCCTTACAATATGCAAATCATCCTTTAACAATTCCAAGAACCACTGCCATGCTTCCCTAGTTTCTCCATAAACCACAACACAAGCTAAAGGGTACAAATTATTTGGGTCAATAGAAACTGCAGTTAGCAAAACACCTCCATAGGGACCCTTTAGATGACACTCATTCACCCCTATCATAGGTCTACAATCAGATAAAAACACTTGCCTAAAGCATCAAAGCACACACAGAATTTAGAAAATTTTCTTTGCCCAATACCATCATCCCCATTAGTCATTACCATCATCAGTGTGGACCAAGGATTACTGCTTCTTAATTCTGATGCATAGTCACACAAACTATCAAATTGCTCTTTAGCTTTGCCTTCAATTTTTTCAAGTGCTTTTTTCTTTGCTCTATATGCTTGGTTTCTTGATACAGGACACTTAAGTTCTTTAATTACATCCTTTTTTATACCCTTCACATTCCTTTTAGGATTTGTTCTAAAGGCATATTCATATTTGGTTGACAACCATTTGCTATTCACATTTTTTACATTAAATGATCTAGCACATTTATGTTCTGGGTTATAATGTTTGATTTGGAATGTACTCTCTTCTCCAAATTTAAGTTCATGCATTATCCATTGACATCCATCCCCTAGACACTTAACATCAACTCTTCTTTTATCATTCTTGAATATTTTCAAACTCCTCTTTGTACCGACAACATGATTGTAGATTGCCTCTCGCAATTCAATTTTGTTACTAAATATCATCCTAATTTTAGAGAGAGGATCATATTTGTTTCTAGCCTATCACTCTCATCATCCCCCTCCCCTTCACTTAACCCATCATCATCATCACCTGCCCTATTATCCTTTGCATAATTATCCACTATTTTGCAAACCTCGTCCCATTCTACTTCATTCAAGTCAGGCTTATTCCCATCATCTACTACTACCCCTTTTCCTTCTGGACATTTGTTTGCATTTGGGGTTCAACATTAGGGTTTGCAGAACCAAGCTGATTATTTGGGCACTCTACACACTCCAACTACAAAGTAAAGATTCTGTTTTGGGGACTGTATGCTTCAGTAAATTTGACAATCTCAGTTTGATACTTGAGTTGTGTAAAATTGGTCAAATGTAGTCTTGCCCCATGTAATCCGACTTCTCACCAAGTTTGTTCAAGTACTCCACAGTAATATTAAATACATCCACAAAGTCAAACTTTTAATACCACCCACATATTCAGGTTTAAGGCTACGAATAATTGATCCCGTGATACATAATAACGGTGATAAAGGATTCATTCCCTGAAAATATTAAAAAAAAAATGAGTAGGAATCAGAAAGCAACAGTACACAAACTAACTAATTAATTTATTCAGTCAGAGACAGAACAAAAGAGACCACATGTACAGAAGATGTCTCGTATAACAAAAAAAAAATGGACAAGCAAAAGTAGTTTTACAAAAGGGACCACAAAACAACATAAAACATGTACAGAAGTTTTTGAAAGGGTCACATGCCTTGGAAGAAAAACAACATGTCTCATAATCTATTGTTTTTACAGAAGGAACCACACAACAATATAAAACTCAAAAAAACAAAATCATTTTTTTTTAACACACCTACCACACAAACTATCATTCATTTGTTTACAAGTTTATCAAAGCATTAACGCATATTTTAATAAGGAAGATCAAAACACTAACCGTATTTCTCAGGGTTTGGGAAGTCAACGAGCACTTGGTTTCTCAAGCTCATCTTACTTCCGCCACTCTTTGCTCCAAAATCTATTGCTCTTCAGAATGCCTCCAAAAAGTCAGATGATTTTGTTATGGGTGCTTTGTGGATTTAATGAATTTGATTTGTGGATTTAGGATTTAGGATTTTGATTTGGGGAAAACGGGAGTGAAGGGAATCTTTTTGGTCTGAAATGAAGTCAGAATGGACCCATGTGAACCTACGCCGTTCACTTAGCAGTTGACTAACATCGTGACTTATCACGTGTCGTTTCCATTAATTGCTAATGGGACAGGACTACTTCTATTAAAGAAATAGGATTTTGGGACCAAAAGTGTTAAACATATAAAGCTCGAGACCGATTTTTGCCTATTTTGATAATATAATAATTTTTTTTTTATAATCATTAGTGTTTATAAAAAATCTAATCATATCATAAAGAATCATGAAATGATTATCAGTCAAGAAATTTAAATAAATTTTAAATTTTCTCTAATGATAAAGATAAGTTAATTTTATCAAACCTTAACTACTATTGTTATTGAAATTCAAAATTGCTAAAAAGATAAGATGTTAGTATCCTTATAAATAGTAGGTCCGCAAAGCACACTAAAAATATTGTGTAATATTACGATACATTAGCATGGAGAGTTCTCTTTCTACCTTTATATTTTTAATTAGTGAAAGGGAGAATTTTCAAAACTTGATGTACTCGAGGTTTTTTTGCTAAACGATAAAATTAGGATTTTACCACGACGGAATTGCACACCAGGTGAAATGTAATTTTCGCAAAATGTGTAATTTTCAAGAGAATGGGGTCTTGTCAATGAATAGTAACTTGGATTAAAAAATTAGTATTTTGGTATTTATAGTGGTATGGAAAATTATATGCTGTGATAGGTTCTATTTGCTTATGGTGTGTCTCCTATATATCCAATTACTTTTTTACCCTTACAATTTTATATATGTTGTTTACTAATGTATATCATACAGCCCCCAACTCTCGGATGGAATATGCACTTGCTTGTGTAATATTTTGTGCGAGAGTAAACATCAAGGAAGACTAACTACAAATAGTAAATGGGAGTGGGTGGGTGGTTGGGGGCTATTAATTGCAACCCCTCCACATACTTATATTTTTTCCCTTGCATTTGCCTTCATTCCATTTGCATCTCTATTTCCGAACTTCTCTCCACCATGGCTAGCAAAGGTAATTCCCTTAGTTAAATTTTGCTTCTCTTTTCATTTGGTGCATTTGCTTTGTATTTTACTTTGTGAAAAATGTGGGGTGGAGAGGGTGATTGTGAGAGCGACCGACGGACAATGACATTTCCAACAGAGGGGAGAGCGCGACGAAGGTGGGGGGAGGTGCGAGGTGAAACTTCGAGCCGGGAAGGGACGCCCCGTCGCTTGGTCGAGGCGCGGCCTCGAGGAGGGGGGTGAGGCCCCGCCTCCAGCTCGAGGTTGTGCCTCGAGCTGGGGAGGCGAGAACGGCCTCGGGCTGGGAGGAGACCCCCCTCCCAGCACGAGGCCGTGCGTCGAGCTGGGGAAGCCTCGTTCGCAGCTCGAGACCGTGCCTCGAGCTGGAAGGAGGTGCCCCCCCTTCCAACTCGAGGCCGCGCCTCAAGCTGGGGGGGTGGTGTTCCCCCTCAGGCCCCCACCACGAGGAGCCAAGGCGGCGAGGGTCCCCCCCTAGGTGTTTCAGTTGGCTTTAATAGAGGAGGATTTTCGGATTTTGTTACTCCTACTGAAAAAATTTGGGATGATCTTCCTCCATATTTAGAAGGCTACTCCCTTGAACATATTGCCGCGATTATGAGTTTGCCTAAGTGTCCTTCTTTTGACTCAGGTGAGGATTTAGAGGATCTGTCTGATTTTGAATTGAACTCAACGGAGCTTAGGCGTAGCGAACAATGTGATGACATAGCATCGGATGGGGCGGCTGGCTCCAAGCGATGTGAGACTGACGATGAGGTCATCAGTGAGGATGAGGAGACCGAGAGTGAGGGGGAGGAGGTTGAGAGCGAAAGTGAGGAGGCCGAAGTTACCGAGGTGTCTGCACGGCCGAGTGTAGTTGTGGCGTTGGGAGTTGATAGAGATGGGCTTTCGGGCATTCCCGGTTATCGCATTCTGCATTGTCGCACGGTGGATATTGGTACTTGTGACAGCGTTTTGACTAGAGAGCAGCTCGCCGGCATTGGCGTGACTTATAGGGTACCCTCTGTGCATAAGTTTATTCTTCGCTCTCGGGGTCGAAGGATCAGGGATCCTCCTGCTGGGTGTTTCACTGTTTACATTGCCTATTTTGATAACGGATTTTCCATTCCTCCTCATCCCTTATTTGTCAAGGTGATTCGGAGCTACGGTATTTGTGTTAGCCAACTTACGCGGAATTCGGTTATGTGTTTCGAGGGTTGGCGACGTCGTCTATTAGAGTTGGGGCTTCTGATAACACTAGAAAGTTTTCACGCTTTATGGACCGTCCGCCGCATGGCGGAAGTGTCTGACTCTTCTGATGATGGGCGGTATTTTTACTTCACTCCACAGAAAGCTTGTAGGTTTTTGACAGGGTTTGTTTCTTCCAAGGGTCCTTGGAAGGAAAAATTTTTCTACGTCAGAGATGATGGTTGGGGTTTGGCCTCCGAGTGGAGTAGCTCGCCTATCAAGATTACTCACCGTAAGGAGTTTGGAAAATTGCGTCAGGGGTTTATGGCGGCGGGGTTGTTTAGCCGCTTGGTGGACATCGCCCACTATTATCCTTCTGGTATTTTCTTGTAATTGTCATACGGCGTTTAAGTTGATCCGCAACATTTCTTTATGCATTTTTGTCTTTTCATGAACTTGGTTTGGGTTTTCTTACGCTAAATTTATTGTGTTTCAGGTAAGAAGCTTGAGATCGACACCGTGCGTGCCCGAAAGGCGGCGGTTAGGGAGCAGAAGAGACGTGACCAAGAGTCGGCACCGCCACAAGTAGGGAGCTCCGTGTCCGTCGCACCTCATGGGGTCTCAACTGGCATCGGCCATTCTGGTTCACTCCTCACTCCCATGGTTGGTCCTTCTCCCCCTCCTAAGAGGCAGAGAGGTGCCGTTTCAGTGGCAGACGGCGATGCTCGTGATGCGGGGGTGAGCCAAGCGGGAGGCCCTTTGTTATACTGGAGCCGCACCCGAGGCATCGTGAATGAAGAAGACTTAGGTCAGGTGGCGGACTTCTCGAATGAGCAGATGGACGAGCTGCTAGTTGAGACTATGGCTCGGGTTTGTATCGTGCTTTTTACCCAACTACTTTATGTGATTCCGTTGGTTTTGATGAGTCTATTTATTTTTGTAGGCTCTAGTTGTGTCAACGGCCGCTAAAAATCGACGGGCTGCCCGATTAGCCGAAATGAAGCGTTTGGAGGCTGCGTTGGAGCAGCGGCAAGGCCACCTTTCCCGGCTCCAGGAAGAGAGGGATGAGGTTTTAGGGAATATTGCTTCTTGGGAGCGTCGATTTGAGCGCGAGGTCTCTAGTGGGAGAAATTTTTATCTTCGCCGTCCAGTGTTACTTTTATTGCTAAGACTCAAGAGGAGGCGATTTCGAAATTCCAGGAATCGGAGGAGTTCGAGACAATCTTAACTGACCGGGCGGCTCCGATTTATGACGATGCTATTCGAAGGTGCCGTCGAGTCCTTCGTCGGACCCTTCGCGAGAAAGGCCGAATTGTTGAGGAAGACATTGGACTCCTCGATCTCGAGGTGTCGGAGGGTGAAGAGGAGGTGGTGGAAGTTGCCGAAGGTTGAGCCCCCCAAGTCTAGAAGTTTCGTAGTTTTCCATGTGTTTCCTAGGGTTTATTATCGGCATGTAAGTG
>NW_011628057.1:28664-39918 GCF_000512975.1 Sesamum indicum | reverse complement strand
CCTCATGAAGATCCATAGTCCCTTTGTCGAAAAGATTAACTACGGAAGGAAAATTAACTTCATTACTTGAGTACGAATTACAAAGGTTTTGCAAGGGGTCACCGGGGGGGAGAAAAACGTTACACTTCTACTTCGCCCTCTAATACAAAATGTTCAAAAGGTAAACTCTATCTACTGAGAGAACTTAACAATAATACTTTTTGAGATTTTTGACATTCCACGTGCGAGGAATGTTCTTCCCATCGAGCTGTTGCAACTTGTAAGCCCCCGCACATACCACCTCTACAACTTTGTAGGGGCCTTCCCATTTGGGATCCAGCTTCCCAATGGGACCTGAGGCCTCGGCTTTTCGCATCACTTAGATCTCCTACTTGAAAGTTTCTTGGCTTGACCCTCGCATTGTATGCTTTTGCCATTCTAGTTCTGTACATAGCAGCTCGGATTGTGACTTTCTCTCTGGCTTCTTCGACAAAGTCTAAGTTCATTCTCAATCCCTACTCGTTGCATTCTGGATTGTAATATTTCACTCGCCAACTAAGTTCTCCTATTTCTGCGAGCACTATGGTGTCTGTTCCATAAGTCAGGTTGAAAGAGGATTCTCCTGTTGGGGCCCTCGGCGTCATTCGGTATGCCCATAAGACACTGGGAAGCTCGTCCACCCATGCCCCTTTTGCATTACCTAGACGCGTCTTCAAATGTTGAAGTATCGTCCGATTGGTGACTTCCGTCTGTCCATTCGCTTGGGGATTACTAACTGATGTGAAGAATTATTTTATCCCCAATCCCTTGCACCAGTCCTTAAGTTTGTCGGAAATTATGGCACGGGGGATGCCAAAGCGGCATATGATCTTTTTCCTTTGAAACTTAATTACTTCCTTCTCTAATATTTTGGCTAACAGCTCGGCCTCAACCCACTTAGTAAAATAGTCCACTGCAATGATTAGGAACTTTCTTTGCCGGCTTGCAAAAATGGCCCTACTAGGTCCATGCCCCACTGATCAAAAGGGCAGGCAGGGGCTTTCTAGGGGATGCATCAGTGCTGCCGGCTGGTGATTAATGTTTGCATGTTCTTGGCATGCCCGGCATCGCCTAACCAATCTGTGCGCGTCGGAGAGCATCGTTGGTCAAAAGAAACCTTGCCTAAGGGCTTTTCCTGCTAGGGCCTTTTTTCCGAGGTGGTTTCCGCAAGTTCCCTCGTATATCTCTCGCAAGACATAATTTCCCTCTTCAGAAGTTAGGCATTTTAAGAGGGGCAGTGAGAAACCACATTTGTACAATTATCCATCTACCATTAGGAAGCGGGATGCTTTTCCTCTCAATGCCTTTGCCTCCTTTTGGTTCTCTGGTACGGCTCCGTTGGTTAGGAATCTGACGATATCTTCTTTCCTGCTTGGAGGTATTGAGTCTACGCACATAGTCTCCTCTTGCTCTTCTATCGCGGCCCTTTCCATAGAGAGAAAAGTGATTTTCCTGTTTCAGATGGCTGCCATTGAACTCGCCAGTTTCGCCAGTTGATCAGCTACGGCATTTTCCGTCCTCGACACCTGGACAATAGAGGCTTCTTCAAATTTTCCAAGTACATTTTTTGCTCCCAAAGAATACTTAGCCATTTTTTCATCTCGAGTCTTGAATGATCCCTGTAAATGGTAATCTTCCTCCCCGCTTATTGTGAGTCGCTGTAAATGGTAATCTTCCTCCCCCCGGCGGCTAAGGCTAACTCGCCCCTGATACGAGTGCCTCGTATTCTGCTTCATTGTTAGACGAGGGTATTCCAGTTTTATCGCATACTCGAACTTATCACCTTCAGGGCTCTCTAAAATTATTCCAGCCCCGCTTCCCGTCAACGTTGATGATCCATCGACATGTAGACTCCAGGAAGGCGTAGAGATACCTGCTTCATCATATGCCAACTCTACAATGAAATCAGCTAGCGCCTGTGCCTTAATGGCTGGGCTTAGTTGAAATTCGAAACCAAATTCACTTAACTCTACAGCCCACTTGACCATTCTTTCGGAGAGCTCTGGACTTGAAAGTACTTGCTTCAGGGGGTAATTCGTCAGTACCACTACTTGGTGTGACTGAAAATACAGCCTCAATTTTCTGGCTGCGGTGATTAAAGAGAGGGCTAGTTTTTCGATTTGGGAGTACCTGGATTCGGCCCCTTGCAGCATCCTACTGACATAGTACACGGGGTAGTGCTCTCTGTTTTCCTGTCGTACCAAAACCGAGCTAACCGCATCTCCAGAAATTGCCAAGTAAAGGTAGAGGGTTTCTCCCGTTTTTTGTTTTGTCAATAGAGGCGGCGAAGACAAATACCTCTTCAGCGCATCAAATGCTTCTTGGCTAGATTTGTCCCACTCAAATTTTGCCGCACCGCGAAGTATTTTGAAAAAGTGTAGGCCCTTATCCGCAGACCGCGAAATGAACCTATTCAGGGAAGCCAGTTTTTCGGCGAGCTTTTGCACCTCTTTGATTGACTTGGGAGGGCGCATATTCATGATACCGCTGACTTTTTCGGGGTTCGCCTCTATACCTCTTTCGGAGATCATGTAACCTAGAAATTTTCCCCCTCGCACCCCAAACGTACAGTTAGCGGGATTCAACTTCATGCCGAAAGCTTTTAGGATTTAGAAGCACTCTTCTAGATCGTTGATGTGATCTTGTTCTTTGATACTCTTAACCAGCATGTCGTCTATGTATACTTCCATGTTCCGACCTATCTGGTTTTTGAACATGTCATTGACGAGCCGTTGATACGTTGCTCCGGCATTCTTCAGGTCGAACGGCATGACATTGTAACAGAAGATCCCTTGGTCTGTGACAAAGCTCGTTTTCTCTTGATCTTCAAGCGCTAACGAAATTTTGTTGTATCCTTGATACGCGTCAAGAAACCTTAACATTTCACATCCGGAGGTTGAGTCAACCAGCAAGTCGATTCGCGGGAGGGGGAAGGGGTCCTTTGCACATGCCTTATTCAGATTTGTGAAGTCGATGCAGAGGCGCCATTTTCCGTTTGGCTTCGGGACCAGGACGACGTTAGCTAACCACTCTGGATATTGCACCAGGCGTATGTGCTTGGCTTTCAACAGCTTATCCACCTCCATTTGTATTGCTTGATTTCTCATCAGTCCGAATATCCTTTTCTTTTGCTTCACTGGTTTTGCTTCGAGATTTACATTGAGCTGGTGGGTGATGACGTCGGGTGGGATTCCATAGAAATCCATCATGCTCCATGCAAACACTCCCTCATTTTCAACCAAAAATCATGTTAAACTTTCTTCATTGGACTGACACATCTTTGTGCCTATCTTTACAGTCTTCTCGCCATCTGCAGAGAGATGAATCACCTTCAGTTCTTCCACAGCTTCGACTCTTTTTTCCCCACAAGGTGCTCCAACGTACCCTTCCGGGGGTTCATATAGCACTCCCTCGCCATTCTCTCGTCCCCTATCGCTTCCCCCACACTGTCAGGAGTGGGGAATTTTAGCTTCAAGTGGAAAGTAGATGCTATCGCTCGAAAGAGGTTCAGGCTTGGTCTCCCCAAGATGACGTTGTAAGTGGATGGGGCTTTCACCACGAGGAAGTTCACTAATTTCGTGGATCTTTTTGGATGAGAACCGAGGGATAACAGCAGCATCACCTCCCCCATTGGTTGGATCATGTCACCGCTAAAACCCGTGAGAGGGGTGTTCACCTTCCGAAGTTGTGCGTTATCGACCCCTAACTGGACATATGCATCATAGAATATAATATCAGCAGAACTTCCACTATCCACCAAAATGTTTGACCCAAAAGTTAGATATTGTGGCGGAGATGACCAAGGCATCATTGTTTTGATTCCTCGTTAGCTCTAAGTCTTGTTGGCCGAATGAAATCTCGTCCTCTTGCTGTGATCTAATGGTGTGAACTTGGATAGGGGTTTGCGCATGACTCCCCCTAGCTGCTCGAGTGAGGGCCCTTCTAGCATTGGCCGAGTCACCCCCAGCAGGGCGACCCGAAATCACGGCGATGACCCCTGCCGTGGGGAGGTTGTCGCCGTTCCCAGCTTGTTTGGAGGTTGAGTCCCGGGGTTAGGGCTTCAATCCCTGATTGAGATATTCTTTTAAATATCCTCTCTGAATCAACTTTTTGATTTTTCAAATGGTGGCACTCCTCCGTTGCGTGCCCTCTGTCTCGGTGGAAACAACAGTATTTGTCATATTTGAGCCTCTTAGGATTGTCTTTCATTTTTTTTTGCCATTGATTGATCAGTCCCTGCTGCTCAGCTACAACTAAATATCTCCCCTCTGGGGGCATTCAAAGGGGTATAGCGGGCGAAACCAGCTGGAGGTACGTGTTTGTGTTCCTCCTTCTTCTTCAACTCTTTCTCTTCTTCCCGACCTTTCCTTTTGTTGTTGAAGGAAAGATCCATCGCGTTCGACTCCTCTATGCGGATGTATTTTTGTGAACGCACAATTAAATCCTCCATAGTGCTAGGGGGTTTGCCAGCTATAGATTCCTTGAATCTTCCCGGTTGTAGATGCTGGACGATACTGGCTAACAACTCTTGATTGACGTGGGGAACCTCATGCACTGCATCTACGCATCTTTGCATGAAGTCTCTTAGGGCCTTGCCTTCTCTCTGGCGAACAGTGAACAGGTATGCCGCTGTTTTCGGGATCTTTTTGTTCATTGAGAAGTGGTGCAAAAAGCGCTGAACCAACTGTCAAGGCTGGAAATAGTTCCAGCAGGCAGTTGGTTAAACCAGGCCAACGCGTAAAACTTTACAATCTTGGCAGTACGTTGCATCACTCAAATCATACCAGTCAATCTTGGCATAGAATTTGTCTAGGTGTTCCTGCGGATCTCCTACCCCATCATATTCTGGTAGATTCGACACCTTGAGACCGGTTGGGAGCGCCTCGGCCAGAATACTGGAGGCAAATGGGCTTCGTCTTGGAGGTGCCACAGCCAACAGCAAGTAGGAATCCTCGGCTTCAATGGTTCTCGACTTCTGCGAGGGGAAGGAGTGGGCGGGTTCACTGGTTGTTGCGCTATAAATTGGGCCATGGCTTGAGCCGCAGCTCGTGTAGACGCATCTCGTATCAAGGCTAGTAAGGCCTCCGATAAAATCCATATCTACGTGAATGTATCGCATATTAATTAATTGTAATGCATGGCAATGATTTACAGTTCACTAATAAGTTCAGTATTTATTCTGCCTTTTTATATTTCATTTAGTAGTAATTTGTCTAGCTTAGCTATTTTATAACTTTACTAGTTTTGTCAGGTATTATACTAAAATAGATATTAATCTAGGATATTGGCATGCAATTTCATTAATGAAGAATCCTTCTCATTTCTCCTCTTCTTTTCTTTTGCACGTTGAAGATGGATGAAATATTTGAACATACATAGTTATCAAGGTAAAAGATTCTATCACATATTGAAGAAATGTGAATAAATTATGCAAAAAAGGCTTAAAGTTTCATCTTAGATAATTCATTTTTATACAATCATGTCTGTAACTTTGAATACTATCAATAATATATTGTTATTTGTTGAATATTTATATATGTAGCAAAAGGATTTCAAGATTTTGGATTCAATAAATTATTGACAAAAAGGTGGGAAAATATTTAACAGATTTTTAGATGATCGATTTCTTTGCTCTACTTTTTCACTATTATCATCAACTCTAGATATAATTGCTATATAGAAATAGTTAAAATTATATGATAATAATTTTTTGTTCAATTATATAAGCACACGTTCTTAAATATTTATTCTTACAGTCACAATTTAAATTGAAAATATTTATCCGTGTCTTGATATGGATTTTATACTAGTTAAATATATATTGCAACAAAAATAAAAGTTCCTCATAATTAATGCATGCTATTATGAGGAAATTCAAACTTGTCACAATTTTTTGGTCCAAAAAATTTTTTTTCTAGTGTTTTGACTAATAATTTATATGTTATATGTTGCTTTTTGGAACTAAGCAAATAACTGTCAAAGTAAATGCCTAATAAACTAGGATTTGACTTAATAACAACCCAAATCCTCCGAGTAAACATAGTCTCAACGTCTATTTTTGATTGGTCATATTTGTGATTGAATCGCAAATGTAATTTCTTGTACCCGTTTGATCAAATTTTTAATAATCACCTTTCAAATTACATTATATCAAACCCACATTTTGATAAAAGTTATAATTTATCGCTTTTAGCCGTGCAACAATTTTTTTTTGTTTACATATCCATTATGCCAATTAAATAATTTTTAATTCATTTATTACGCTTGAAAATAAGTTTTGTTTCGAAATTTGATTACAATTTACATTAATATAATCAATTATGAAATTATAAATTCAAGCATTATAATCACTTTTTCTAAAATAAATAACTATGATCAATTTTGCAATCATCAACCGAACTTGGCGTTAGACTATTTCCACTTTACAACAATCAAATCACTTTAGGCCAAATGAGTTGAGTTTGAGTCAAGCTTGACCAAATTCTGGCTCAGGTTCAGGCTCGAACACCAATTCAAACTCATTAGTACATTTTCCAAGCTTGAGCTCGAGCAAAGCGATGCCGTGAGAGTTTATGACGGTTGCTCGACATTGAGATGCCGTGATTGCCATTGGTTGTCGGAAGGAAGGCACATGATTTGACAATTGGGACAATTGGAAGCCAGCTCGCATTCGAGCTTGAGCCCTTGGCGAGCTCGAGTTTGGGCTATATTCCTTGTGTTCGTGCTCATGAGCTCACACCTTTTCTTGTTTTTATTTTTTTATAGATATTAGTTAAGATTTAATATAATATTATATCAAGCTTATATTCGAAATTCACCATATATTAGAATTATTCGTCAATACATCACTTTTTACTTTTATATAAAAATATGGTATGGTATTTTTATTTATATTGTTTAAAAACAAGCTTAAGCAACAATTTAATAAGTTTTGCTATTTTTTTGTAAATAAATATTTAAACTTCACCATAGATCAGAATTATTAGTTAATATCTCATATTTTAGTTTCAGATGATATTTAGCATGGTATTTTACTTTATATTATCTAAAAATCAAGCTTAATCAATAATTTAGTACATTTTGATAATTTTTTTATAAATAAATATTTAAAATAATGCATATGACTTTTGTTATTATAATTTCAATATTCAATACAACAAAATGCATTTATTTCTAAATTCACCATATATTAGAATTGTTAGTCAATATATCATATTTTAGTTTTAGATGATTCTAAAATATGATATTTTGGTTTATAATATCTAAAAACAAGCTTAATCAATAATTTAGTATGTTTTGATAATTTTTTGACAAATAATTATTTAATATAATGCATGTGAATTTTACCATTACAATTTCCACCCATCACAACAAAGAACATTTATTCACTATATATTAGAATTATTAGTTCATATCTCATATTTTAGTTTTAGATGATATTAAACTATGGTGTTTTATTTTATATTATATAAAACAAGCTTAATCAATAATTTAATATATTTTAATATATTTTGTAAAATAAATATTTAATATAAGGCATATGAATTTTATCATTATAATTTCAATATCCACTAATAGAAAATGTTGTGTTTAAAATTCACCATAAATTAGAATTGTTAGTTAATATCTCATATTTTAGTTTTAGATGATATAAAATATGGTATTTTAGTTTGTATTATCTAAAAACAAGCTTAATAAATAATTTAATACGTTTTGATAATTTTTTTTATAAATAAATATTTAATATATATGAATTTTACTGTTATTTAATATCTACTATAATAAAATACATTTGTTATTAGTTATCTCAATCCTATGTTTATTTATATATAAATAAATATATTAGTTATCTTTATATTTACAGGTGATTTTGTTTTTGATAATTTTTTTTACAGTTTGTAGAAGAAATTTTGTAAGCAAGTTTTTATCTCAACGTGCTTGATAAAATGCCTTATTGAGGGGAATTTTATGAATACAGGTTTCACAAGTACAGAGGGCATTGCTCTTGTTTTAAATATGATCCAACATTGCTCTCTCTTGCTTGTGCATCCTCTCTCCTTGTAGGTTTTCTGTCAGTATGATGACACAACATTGAACGCGAAAGTTTTAGAAATCTTGCTTTATTGTCTATTTCTAGATTAGTGATTGTTAACCTGAGTTATCTTTTACTTTCTAGTGTTGCTTATTCCTTCCCCCACTTCCATCCATCCCTTGATTTTAGCCAATGCTACAAAAGTCTCTCTTCTGAGATCTAGAGTGCAGCTAGTGATAGCTCATTAGGGTTGAAGTTATCTCCGTATAAATGAAACTTGACTACAGTCTCATGTTGATAAGAGAAATTGAGAAGAAAATTTTCAAGTTTCTTAGGAAGGTTGGCAATTAAGAACATATGTAGTTGAGATGTAACTTTCTTCCAAGAGACAAATTACTTATATCCTTCCAGGAAGAAACTATTTTTTTTTCAGTTAGCAATAAAATTTAGACGAGGAGATCACTTAAATAGGGTGAAGATACTATATTTTCATCAGCGAATTATCTTTTAACTATCAGACTAACTCCAAATTTTAGCAGTTCAATTTTAATCATTTTTTGCAATTCAACGCCAAGCTCCAAATTCTTGGTCCACACAGAAACCATCGTAATTTTTCATCATATATGTATGATCTTCTTTCCAAAAAGGCTCCAGGCTTATGTCAATAAGAGGCCGTCCGGTCCTATTAGATGCAACAGTTGTACTCACCAAATCTTGTTAAGAAATGCAAATAGTATAGTTGCATGATCAAGTAAAATTACTTATCTGTTGTTAATAGTATTTCACAGGTCGAGAACGTAACTAAGTATGAAACAAGATTTGCAACATGAAGATTGATTTTTTTGTATTTCCACATTATTTGGTGATGTATTGTTCAATGTTTCAGCTTTTGTTTGTTCTGCATTATTATACCATTTCTCCTTGTTGTTGCATAAATACTCAATCCAATAATGCTCTCTAATTAAAATCTTGTTACTTTTGATAAAGTAACCGGAAAAAATAGTTCTTGTACATTAAAAAAACCTCATGTTGGTGATTAATCAATTGAATTGGCTAAATCTAACATGTCAATTGTCTGAGGGATCAAGTATTAGCTTAGTCATATCTGCAGCAACTATTGATTCGGAAGGAAGGGTGTATTAGAATTCACCAGTTTTTCAAAAGCACTAATGTGCCTTTATTTATTGGATTAGTTATACTTCGTCTAAGATGGTGATGTTTGTTCCAAAGAAGAAATTTTTAAGAGGCAAGTTACAACTTGATCAATGGGTCTGCCATCAAAAATATTTTCCACCTAGTTTTGGGCAGTTGACACCATACATATACACATGTATATGTTTGTGTGTTACTCGGTAGAAAAGTTGGGACTTCAACTGTAAAGGTTGTATAATAATGTTAGTTATATCATATAAGCTTTCTCCTTTTTTGCAGATTCTGGTACAACATATTAAGACAGTTCTCCTGGGGTTGAAGATACGTATTAGTATTGCACTAGTTTCTGTTGCAAAGGAGCGGGCTAGTTATGGAGAGATTACTGAATCAAAGGTTTATTTTCTCCTAGTTATTTATTGTTAGTCTTAGTGGATTATTTTTATTGAGTTTGGGGTTGTACTCATAGTCTGATTCCAATTTTCTAATATAGACTGATGCATTAATGTTTGTCTCTTCTGTGGTTGATCCTTTCTTCTTAGTAAGATAGTATTAGTAGCAAACACAGCTGGTTCATACAACTATTTAGGAGTCTTTGGTTGCTATATTAACACTTCTGGCTAGGCCTTGTCCACCGATTATCTTGATTTCTAATCTTTGAACTTGTTCGTGAATAGCTATTTAGGAGTCTTTGGTTGCTATATTAATACTTCTGGCTAGGCCTTGTCCACCAGTTATCTTGATTTCTAATCTTTGAACTTGTTCGTGAACAGGCTGTCCAAGGAGCACTAATACTTAACATTATTTCAAAATACGGTATGTGGCCTCTATTCATACTATTAATTAGACAATGTAAAAAATTCAATCATGCAATTTGATAATCTTATGCAGTCCTCCTTATATGCTTTCAGTTGGGCATGTGTATATTTTCCACTAATGTCATGAGTGAGCTGATTTTGTACACTTTTTGTGTGTACATCACATGTTTTTGTACTCAATATTCAGCAACATGCCAGATATTCATAAGTTAACTGTCGAGTTTCTGTATTAGCAACTTTAAGTTTTATCCTTTCTTGTTCTCAGCGCTTAATAATGCAGTAAAGCAAGAACTCCCAGCTTTCCTCAGCGATGTTCCTTGTTGTGTTGCTTGGCATCCTGCCTTCCATAATATTATTTCATGTAAGCTTATTTAGGAGTTTCCCTTATGTTTGAAGCAACATTCTCCTCAATGATAAAACGAAAGAATGAAGAAATGTCAACATCTGAGCTGTTTAGGGGAGTAAGAATCCATTACATTTCAAAAATATATTCGTGGAGAGCTTGGAGGTTTGTGTTGTTGATTTGAATATTATTGGCAGTTTGTAATTGTATGTCTTAAGCTACTTTTGTTGAGAAAGTTGGTAGATTTTAAAGTATTTTTCAAGTTGAGAAAGCATGAATATAATTCAGCTTTCAGTTTATTCTTCTTCTTCTTTTTTTAATATTTTTGTACTACTCAATGCTGCATGCTGATTATTTTTACCATAGAAACTAGTGAACACAAAGTATATAGACAAAAAGATGAGTGCTTCATCGTGCGTATGAAATAGAGGGATAAAGAGGCAGAGTGGTTAACCTAAAAGAAACAATTACAATTTCAATTATACTAGAGGCTTGTATTATTCATTTATGTAATTGACTTAGTTGTGAAGCTCTGTGAGTACATGTATCAAGAATGATATGGTACTCAAGATTGGTTTATGATCAGTTACACCCAAAAAATATGCAACTTGTTAAAAGATCTGAAACTTTGAAATAATTAAACAGACTGTTCAATTTGAGAATTTGAGTTCATGGAGGTTTAGGCCTTGAACTTTCCTTTGTCTATACCTTTATCACCAAAATGGTACCATGATGCCAATCTGGACCATCATGAACTCTGTGTTTCCTGTTTCCACTATGTCATCTTCTGCTGACTTGTATGGAACTGTTGTACCTCATCCATCCAGAAGGTCTTGTTTATAAGAGTGTCACTTTTAGTTGCGTGTTGTGTGTATGTAATGACTCATGCTCTCC
>NW_011628057.1:23356-28433 GCF_000512975.1 Sesamum indicum | reverse complement strand
GGCAAAGAGGAGGAATACTATAGCTGTGTTGGAGGTTGGGGCTTTGAAAACAATGACATATATGATGATTAAAGAAACTAGGACGTCTTTGCAAAATGATAATGGTGGTATAAAGTTGATCATTTTCTTTCCTCCCACTCTTCATTTCATCCATTAAGAATGTCTCTCTTTTTATGTGTTTGTATTGTTATCTTGAGTTGTTGATATTTATCATCTACATTATGGTGTAGTACTTTTCTTTTTATCTATATCAAGTTGTTCTTTTGATAAATAGTTTTGGTTGCGTTTTCAGTGGTTTCCAATTAATTTATTACTGTGATGTGGGCATTTCTCATCCTGTTTTATCTGGTTGTGCTATTATATTATCTCATTCAAGTAAACAAAGTGTATTGTTCTTTCCGGTATATCAAGCTTTGTGAGACATAATTTGTTGTCAGGATGTCATTTATTGTTTAGCATTTTAGGGTTAGAATCTTGGTTCAAATTACATGAAACTTTTCATATTCCAACTTTGATGTGAAGGACCCAATTCACCTTTGAAACGAGATAAAACCATTTCAAATGTAAAGAATTCCATGACATATGTGTAGTGTTAATTAACACATGCGAACCAGAGCATAACTTCTTTTCAAGTTTTCATTTATCTTTTGTTATACTATCAAACTACTCTTCTTTTTTTCTTTTTTTTTTGTTTTCTTTTGCTAGTTATTATCAAACTACTTTCATTTATATTAATTTTTCTAGTTTACCCTTAGTAATTTGACAAATAAATGTAATTTTAGGAAGTCATAAGATTGAGACATGAATGTGCACTAGCGTTATGTGATTGTTGCTTTGATTAAATGTGGAGTATTTGAGGCATAATTTCATGCATTTTGAATTGCTTTGAGAGAGAGTTGGAATGTCTTCGCTTCTACCCAGTCTTAGGATTCTTGTGAAATCATATTTGTTTGCTGAAACCCTACCCGATTGATCCTTATATCCCTAACATGGGACATGCATCATTTTGAAAAATTCAAAGGTCCTTCCTCTTGGGAAAAAAAGAAAGAAAGAAATAACAGCAAAAAAAAAAAAAGGAAATTACATCTACTCCGTTGGTTTAGGTCACTTAGTAACTGGGTAACTTCATCACAAATGTTGTTATTCAAGTAAAACGGTGACTGAAGCTATGAGTATGCAAAGCACTTGTGTGTTGGTTGAGTAATCAGGTGCCTTCACCACAAGTGTTGTCATTCGCGTCAAAAGGCCAAAATGCGACGTTTTTTGGTTGAGTAACCGGGTGCCTCACCACAAGTGTTGTCATTCGCGTCAAAAGACCGAAAGATGGCCTAAAGAACACAAGTTGCAGGCAAAGATGAAGGAAAAAAAAGAAAAAAAGAGCCATGACATAATAGAAGGGGAAGAAAAAAAAAAAAAATCATTATTGGCCCAAAGAAAAAAAAGAAAAGGGAAATACGTCCCTACTTAGGTAGATATAAGGAGATAAAGAGTATTGTGCTAGCATTGAGGATGATAACATTTAGAAACCTACAAATTTTATGGAAGCTTGATTGTCCTGCTCTGTACTTGGCAAAACAATGTGTGATGATGGGATTGGCCTCTTACCCTCGTTATGAAAAGTTAGCATTTGTATAATGTATTATTGTATTTGTGTTTTGAGATTATGTGCACATAGTATTTCGTTTTGTCTTGGGGGCTATAACTTTAAAGACATTGCAACAATCCTTTCTTTATTTTTTGATTTATTAAAATAATTATCGCATTTATTTCTTGGTGGCTATCTGAAATCTTTTCTGTATAAAAATCATTTACTTTAGACATGTCTTTTCTTATGTGATTATTATTTCTAATTAGCAGGAGATAGATTCTTGCCTTGATATTATTTTACCAATATAACTTAAAATAATTATTGTAACGACATTTAAATTTTATATTATTATAGTTCTCTTTAATTTTATGAATTATTTCTTTCAGATTGCCATCTCAGCAGGTTTAATATCAGTACACAACGGTGGTGCTTCTTACATGGGTTCCCCCCCACCCCCACCCCCACTGTAAAACGTAAAAGGAAAATGTACAGGTTGTGCTTGAATGTAAGAGTTAAAGAAATCTTTCATGCTAGATATAGAGAAGTATCATAAATTTTTAATTTTATTGACCCATGATTGCAGTTTATCCAGGTATATGAGGTCGAGAATCGTTGTTAACTAACAATTGAAAATAAAATCAAATTCCTTTTTTGTCTTCCGTCTTTCTTTTAACTCTTCTAATGAAGTTCATGAGATAATTTTCTTTTAGTTACATTTGTACGCTTTGTGAGAAGACCATGGTGATGTCCCCGGAAGTGCTTCTTAGTGTTGGTGTTCTATGGTGCAGGTGACTATTCATATGCTATCATATCATGTTTATCATTTGTCCCCCACAGCTGTGTGTTGCTGAGTTCTTATGCAGAACCCATTCATTAGTTCATTGGTAAGGTGAGCTATTCTTTAGAGGGGATATGTGTGTTAGTGATCCTCCTACATTTATCCTTGTATGCTCTTGAAGGGTTGAAGGAGTATAACTTAAGTCCATTTTTTGGCGATGGATATTGGGTAGTATTGAGTTAAGCAGCAATGTGTTTTATTGAGAAAGAGACTACATTGTGAGAAGAATCTATGAAGCATAAGTACTGTAAAAATCTTTTAGGTACCCTTGAGGCTTGGCATTCTACTGGGTCTTGCCTTGCCCATTGAAAATCAATGAATACAATTAGATACCATCATTTGTTAATATTAGGCTTGTGTTTCCTTTTGTTGTCTTTGGATTTTTAGTGTTTTAAACTTTGGTTCCATGGTAAGTCAATCTCTTAAATCAATATTTTTCTTGACTTAGGCTGGTGCAATATATTGGAGAATTTATTGTCACTTCCCAAAAGCTTATCACTCGAGGTTCAGTCCTGGTAAGTCACTTTTACTGGCTTAGTTCCTATCAATATTTATGTTGATCTATCTCTAGAAGTTATTTAATATCAATATCTGACAATTAAAGTGCTTATTTTGTTTATTCGATCTTATTATTTTAGGATTTTATTGTGGCGACGCTACTGATATTACTACTCCTGAATGGTTGAGTTTTGCCAAACAAGCTTCAATACGTAGTGCACTATTAATTGTCCTCCAATGGTGTCTCACTTCCAGTTATGATAGATTTAGCAATCTTGTTATGTTCTAGGTTTTTTTTCTTTTCTTCGTATGTGTGAACCTCTTCTTGTATCACTCAGAAAATGGTCTCCTTTTGAGTTGAGTTACTTAAAAAGGTTCCACATGTAGTGATATTCATTAGTAAAAAATATGTATAAATTTTAAGGGCAAAAGAGTAATTGGATGAGTGGAGACACAGCATAAGCAAATAGAACCCATCACACCATACAATCTCCCATTAATCCAAGTTACTATTCATTGACAAGACCCTTTTTTGTCCTGAAAATTAGACATTTTGCGGAAATTGTATTTCACCTGGTGAGCACTTCCGTCGTGGTAAAATCCCAATTTCATCCTTTAACAAATATCCTCAACCACATCATTGGCGCCGTCTGTGGGAAATATTTACCTCGACGTTGAGCATGCAGACCAAGTCCCGAGCTCGTGACATACACAATCTAGACGCCATCCGAGAAGTCCAGGCAAATGGAATGGAATAGAACCCCCCTAGCGAACAGTCAGTTTCTCAGGAGGTAACCCCCCTAACGCACCAGCAGACACCCCTCAATGGGGGAGTCCTCTCGTCACATCAAAAATCTCCGGCTGTACCCCCAACCGGAGTACTCCCCCCGGATACCCCCCCTAAGAGCCGATGATTCAGCTGACACAGGAGGCTTTGCTAACCTTGATTCGAGATGTGTCCACACGAGCTGCGGCTCAAGCCGTGGCCCAATTTGTGGCGCAACAACCAGTGAACCCGCCCCCTCCTTCCCCTTGCAGAAGTCGAGAACTATCCTCGGCTCCCGAGGAGAAGGAGCAGAGGCGAGAGGAAGTAAACAGTCGGATTTCTAGACCTGAAGTAGTACAAAGTCACGATCGAAATCTCCCTAATCGAGAATCTTCCGCCCCCCCCCCACCAACTCGGGGAGCTGAGGATTCCTACTTGCCGTTGGCTATGGCACCTCCGAGACGAAGCGCATTTACCTCCCATATTCTGGCCGAGGCGCTCCCAGTCGGTCTCAAGGTGTCGAATCTACTAGAATATGATGGGGCAGGAGATCCACAAGAACACTTAGACAAATTCTATGCCAAGATTGACTGGTATGATCTGAGTGATGCCGCATACTGTAAAGTCTTCCGCACTACACTTTCGAAGCGCGCGTTGGCCTGGTTCAACCAACTGCCCGCTGGAACTATTTCCAGCCTCGAGCAGTTGGTTCAGCGTTTTTTGCACCACTTCTCAATGAACAAAAAGATCCCAAAAACAGCGGCATACCTATTCACTGTTCGCCAGAGAGAGGGTGAGACCCTGAGAGACTTCATGCAAAGATTCGTAGATGCAGTTCATGAGGTCCCTCACGTCAATCAAGAGATGTTAGCGAGTATCGTCCAGCAGAATCTACAACTGGGAAGATTTAAGGAATCTATAGCCGGCAAACCCCCTAGCACTATGGAGGACTTGATTGTGCGTTCACAAAAATACATCCGCATAGAGGAGTCGAACGCGATGGATCCTTCCTTCAACAATAAAAGGAAGGGTCGGGAAGAAGAGAAATAGTCGAAGAAGAAGGAGGAACGCAAACACGTACCTCCAGCTGGTTTCGCCCGCTATACCCTTTTGAATGCCCCCAGAGGAGAGATATTAGTCGTAGCTGAGCAGCAGGGACTGATCAATCAATGGCCGAAAAGATGAAGGACAATCCTAAGAGGTTCAAATCCGATAAATACTGTCGTTTCCATCGAGACAGAGGGCACACAACGGAGGAGTGCCACCATTTTAAAAATGAGATCGAAAAGTTGATTCAAAGAGGATATTTAAAAGAATATGTCAATCAGGGACCCAAGCACCAACCCCGGGACTCAACCTCCAAACAAGCTGGGAACGGCGACAACCT
>NW_011628057.1:14899-23281 GCF_000512975.1 Sesamum indicum | reverse complement strand
GTCACGCGCAAACCCCTATCCAAGTTCACACCATTAGATCGCTGCAAGAGGATGACATTTCATTCGGCCAACAAAACTTAGACCCAATGAGGAATCAAAATAATGACGCCTTGGTCAGGCCACAATATCTACCTTCTGGGTCAAAAAAATCTTGGTAGATATGTGGAAATTCGGCTGATATTATATTTTATGATGCATATGTCCAGTTAGGGATTGATAACGCACAACTTCGGAAGGTGACACACCTCTCACGGGTTTTAGCAGTGACATGATCCAACCAATGGGGGAGGTGATGCTGCCATTATCCCTCGGTTCTCATCCAAAAAGATCCACGAAATTAGTGAAGTTCCTCGTGGTGAAAGCCCCATCCCTTACAACGTTCATCTTGGGGAGACCGAGCCTGAACCTCTTCCGAGCGACAGCATCTACTTTCCACTTGAAACTAAAATTTCCCACTCCTAACGGTGCGGGGGAAGCGATAGGAGACGAGAGAATGGCGAGAGAGTGCTATATGAATACACTTAAAAGATCTCGCGAGAGGACAGATGAGGCGACCAATGGAAAAATGAAGAGGAAAATAACTGACGGGAGGCGAGAGACAACAGACCCCCTGGAAGAGTACGTGGGAGTACCTTGTGGGGAAAAGAAAGTCGAAGCCGTGGAAGAACTGAAGGCAATCCATCTCTCTGTAGATGGCGAGAAGACTGTGAAGATAGGCACGGAGATGCGTCAGTCTACTGAAGAGAGTTTAACACGATTTTTGGTTTAAAATGAGGAAGTATTTGCATGGAGCATGACGGATTTCTATGGAATCCCACCCGGCGTCATCACTCACCAGCTCAATGTAAATCCCGAAGCAAAACCCGTGAAGCAAAAGAAAAGGATATTCGGACTGGAGAGAAGTCAAGCAATACAAACAGAGGTGGATAAACTGTTGGGAGCGAAGCACATACGCCCAGTGCAATATCCGGAGTGGTTAGCTAACGTCGTCCTGGTCCCGAAGCCTCGACTTCACAAATCTGAATAAGGCATGTCCAAAGGATCCCTTCCCCATCCCGCGAATTGACTTGCTGGTTGACTCGACCTCCGGATGTGAAATATTAAGTTTTTTTGACGCGTATCAAGGATACAACCAAATTTCGTTGGCACCTGAAGATCAAGAGAAAACGAGTTTTGTCACAGACCAAGGGATCTTCTGTTACAATGTCATGTTGTTCGGCCTGAAGAATGCCGGAGCAACATATCAACGGCTCATCAACGACATGCTCAAAAACCAGATAGGTCGGAACATGGAAGTATACATAGACGACATGCTGGTTAAGAGTGTCAAAGAACAAGATCACGTCAAGGATCTGGAAGAGTGTTTCCAAATCCTAAAAGCTTTTGGCATGAAGTTGAATCCTGCCAAGTGTACCTTTGGGGTGCGAGGGGGAAAATTCCTCGGTTACATGATCTCCGAAAGAGGTATAGAGGCGAACCCCGAAAAGATCAGCGTTATCATGAACATGCGCCCTCCCAAGTCAATCAAAGAGGTGCAAAAGCTTGCCGGAAAACTGGCTTCCCTGAATAGGTTCATTTCGTAGTCTGTGGATAAGGGCCTACATTTCTTCAGAATACTTCGCGGTGCGGCAAAATTTAAGTGGGACAAATCTAGCCAAGAAGCATTTGATGCACTGAAGAGGTATTTATCTTCGCCGCCTCTATTGACAAAACCAAGAACTGGACCCTCTACCTTTACTTGGCAATTTCTGGAGAAGCGGTTAGGTCGATTTTGGTACGACGGGAAAACAGAGAGCACCACCCCGTGTACTATGTCAGTAGGATGTTGCAAGGGGTTGAATCCAGGTACTCCCAAATCGAAAAACTAGCCCTCTCTTTAATCACCGCAGCCAGAAATTGAGGCCGTATTTTCAGTCGCACCAAGTAGTGGTATTGACGAATCACCCCCTGAAGCAAGTGCTTTCAAGTCCAGAGGTCTCCAGAAGAATGGCCAAGTGGGCTGTGGAGTTGAGTGAATTTGGTGTCGAATTTCAACCAAGACCAGCCATTAAGGCACAGGCGCTAGCTGACTTCATTGTAGAGTTGGCATATGATGAAGCAGGTATCTCTACGCCTTCCTGGAGTCTACATGTCGATGGATCATCAACATCGACGGGAAGCGAGGCTGGAATAGTGTTGGAGAGCCCTGAAGGTGATAAGTTCGAGTATGCGATAAAACTAGAATACCCCTCGTCTAACAATGAAGCGGAATACGAGGCGTTCTTAGCAGGAGGTAAGTTAGCCTTAGCCGTAGGGGCAAGGAAGATTGTCATTTATAGCGACTCACAGTTGTTGGTCAACCAAATCCAAGGCTCGTTCGAGACCCGAGATGAAAAAATGGCTAAGTATTCATTGAAAGCAAAAACTCTATTTGAAAAGTTTGAAGAAGCCTTTGTTATTCAGCTGTCGAGGACGGAAAACGCCGTAGCTGACCAACTAGCTAAACTAGCAAGTTCGATGGCAGCCATCTGAAGCAGAAAAATCACCTTTCTCTCTTTAGAAAGAGCCGCGATAGAGGAGAAAGAGGAGATCATGTGCGCTGACCCAACACCTCTGAGCTAGAAGGAAGATATCGTCAATTTCTTAACTAAGGGAGCCGTGCCAGAGAACCAAAAGGAGGCGAAGGCCTTGTGAGGAAAAGCATCCCGCTTCGTCATGATGGACGGAGACTTGTACAAACGTGGTTTCTCACTGGCCCTCTTAAAATGCCTAACTTCTGAAGAGAGAAACTATGTCCTACGAGAGATACATGAGGGAATTTGCGGAAACCACCTCGGAGGAAAGACCCTAGCAGGAAAAGCCCTCAGGCAAGGTTTCTTTTGGCCAACAATGCTCTCTGATGCACATGGATTGGTTAGGTGATGTCGGGCGTGCCAAGAACATGCAAACATTAAACACCAGCCGGCAGTGCTGATGCATCCCCTACAAAGCCCCTGCCCTTTCGACTAATGGGGCATGGACCTAGTCGGACCATTTCCGCAAGCCGCGGGGCAAAGGAAGTTCCTAATCGTTGCAGTGGACTACTTTACTAAGTGGGTTGAGGCCGAGCCGTTAGCTAAAATATTAGAGAAGGAAGTGATTAAGTTTCTATGGAAGAACATCATATGCCGCTTTGGCATCCCCCGCGCCATAATTTCGGACAATGGGACTCAGTTTTCTGGAAACAAACTTAAGGACTAGTGCAAGGGATTGGGGATTAAACAATTCTTCACGTCAGTTAGCAATCCCCAAGCGAATGGACAGACGGAAGTCACCAATCAGATGATACTTCAACATTTGAAGACGCGTCTAGGCAACGCAAAGAGGGCATGGGTGGACGAGCTTCCCAGTGTCTTATGGGTCTATCGGACGACGTCGAGGACCCCAATAGGAGAATCCCCTTTCAACCTAACTTACGGAACAAACGCCGTAGTTCCCGCCGAAATAGGAGAACTTAGTTGTCGAGTGAAATACTACAACCCAGATTGCAACAAGCATGGATTGAGAATGAACTTAGACTTCGTCGAAGAAGCCAGGGAGAAAGCCGCCATCTGAGCTACTATGTACAGAACTAGAATGGCAAAAGCATACAATGCGAGGGTCAAGCCAAGAAACTTTCAAGTAGGAGATCTAGTGATGCGGAAAGCCGAGGCCTCGGGTCCCATTGGAAAGCTGGATCCCAAATGGGAAGGCCCCTACAAAGTGGTGGAGGTGGTAAGTGCGGGGGCGTACAAGTTGAAACAGCTCGATGGGAAGAACATCCCTCGCACGTGGAATGTGAAAAATCTGAAAAAGTATTATTGCTAAGTTCTCTCAGTAGATAGAGTTTACCTTTTGAACATTTTGTATTAGAGGGCGAAGTAGAAGCGCGATGGTTTTATCCCCCCCGGTGGCCCCTTGCAGAATCCCTTGTAATTCGTACTCGAGTAATGAAATTAATTATCCTGCCGTAGTTAATCTTTTCAACAAGGGGACTATGGATTTCGTGAGGCCCCCTTGAAGCATCACTTGCCCCAGGCACCCCCTAAACGAAAGTCCATCGGAGACCCCCCCCCCCAACGATGTTGTCCACGGAAAGTTTTGCCCTCCCTAAATGAAGTTGGCGAAAATCTAACTCAGGGACTCGAGGAAAACCATCCCTTGAGGCGACACCTAAGCAAAAAACTTTGCGAAAAAGAAGACAAAACTCAACCAGGAAGTGTACAACACGAATAGCATAAAAGACAATTGCATATAATACTATAACCGTGGATTAGAACCGCCTACGTACGAAAATGCCTAATACGAGGTGAAGCGGCCAAATCGAATATTATACGTCGATTACATGTTAGAAATCAAAGTCATACTAAATAGAACAATCCGATTACATGCCACTAGGAAAGCTACGAAACTACGAAGCTTTTGAACTTGGGGGGCACAACCATCAGCAACTTCTACCACCTCCTCTTCACCCTCGGACACGTCAGGATCAAGAAATCTAATGTCGTCCTTGACAATTCGGCCCTTGTCGTGAAGGGTCCGACGAAGGACCCGACGGCACCTCCGAACTGCATCATCATAAATCGGAGCGGCCCTATCAATTAGGATCGTCTCGAACTCCTCCGATTCCTGAAACTTTGCGACCGCCTCCTCTTGAGTCTTAGAAATAAAAGCAACACCGGAGGCTGAGGCCAAAAATTTCTTCCCACTGGAGGCTTCTCGCTCGAATCGACGCTCCCAAGAGGCCACATGCCCCAAAGCCTCATCCCTCTCCTCCTTAAGTCGGGAAAAATCGCCCTCCCGCTGCCCCAAAATAGTCTCCAAACGTCGCATCTCCGCCATTCGGGTGGCTCGTCAATGTGCAGCGGCCGTTGACACAACCAAAGCCTGCAAAAATAAAGTAAAGCAGTCAAAACCAACAATGTCACACAAAGTAGTTGGGTAAAAAACACAACACAAACCCGAGCCATATTCTCAGCTATCAACTCATCCATCTGCTCCTCCGAGAGATCCGCCAGCTGACTTAAGTCTTCTTCATGCACGACGCCTCGGGTGCGGGTCCAGTATGATGAAGAGCCTCCCGCTTGGCTCACCCCCGCGTCACGAGCATCGCCTTCTGCCGCTAAAATGGCACCTCTCTGCCTCTTTTGAGGTGGGGAAGGACCAACCATGGGAGTGGGGAGTGAACCAAAATGGCCACTGCCAGTTGAGGCCCCATGAGGTGCAGTGGACACGGAGCTCCCCACCTGTGGCGGTGCCGATTCTTGGTCACGTCTCTTTTGCTCCCTAACCGCCGCCTTTCAGGCACGCACGGCGTCAATCTCAAGCTTCTTACCTGAAACACAATAAATTTAGCATAAGAAAACCCGAACCAAGTTCATGAAAAGACAAAAATGCATAAAGAAATGTTGCGGACCAACTTAAATGCCAACAATTACAAGAAAATATCGGAAGAAGAATAGTGGGCGATGTCCACCAAGCCGCTAAACAACCCCGCCGCCATACACCCCTGACGCAATTTTCCAAAATTCTTACGGTGAGTAAGCTTGATAGGCAAGCTATCCACTCCGAGGCCAAGCCCCAATCATCATCTCTAACGTAGAAAAATTTTTCCTTCCAAGGACCCTTAGAAGAAACAAACCCGGCCAAAAACCTACAAGCTTTCTGGGGAGTGAAATAAAAGTACCGCCCATCGTCAGAAGAGTCAGACACTTCCGCCACGCGGCGAACAATCCATAAAGCGTGAAAACTTTCTAGTGTTATCGGAAGCCCCAACTCTAATAGACGACGTCGCCAACCCTCGAAACACATAAACGAATTCGGCGTAAGTTGGCTAACACAAATACCGTAGCTTCGAATCACCTTTACAAGTAATGGATGCGGAGGAATGAAAAATCCGTTATCAAAATAGGCAGTGTAAACAGTGAAAGACCCATCAGGAGGATCCCTGATCCTTCAACCCCAGGAGGGAAGAATAAACTTATGCGCAGAGGGTACCCTATAGGTCACGCGAAGGCCAGCTAGCTGTTCTCTAGTCAAAACGTTGTCGCAAGTACCAATATCCACCGTGCGACATCGAGGAATGCGGTGACCAGGAGCGCCCGAACGCCTCCCGTCCACTCCCAATGCCACAACTACGCTCGGGTGGGCGGATACCTGAGTGATCTCCGCCTCACTATCGCTTTCAACTTCCTCTCCTTCACTTTCAGTCTCCTCATCCTCATTGACAACCTCTTCGTCAATATCACATCGCTCGGAGCCAGGCGCACCATCTGAGGCTGTGTCATCACATTGGTTGCTACGCCTAAAATCCGTCAAATTCAACTCAAAATCGGACAAATCCTCTAAATTCTCACCTGAGTCAAAAGAAGGACACTTAGGCAAACTCATAATCGCGACAATAGGGTAAGGGGAGTAGCCTTCTAAATACGGAGGAAGATCATCCCATACTTTTTCAGCAGGCGGAATAAAGTCCAAACTTTTCCCTCCACAAAAACCCGACGCCAAAACACCAAAGGCAGGGTCCTCCGCCCAGGGCCCCTAGCCCGAGGCACGGCCGCGAGCTGGAGGGGGAACCGCGCCCCCCCCAACTCGAGGCGCGGCCTCAGACCGGGAAGGGGGAGGCGCCCCCTGCCACCACCTCGAGGCCCCGCCTCAAGCCGGCGGCGGGGCGTCCCCTCCCCGGCTCGAAGTTCCACCTCACGCCTCCCCCCACCTTCGTCGAGCTCTCCCCTCCGTAGGAAATTTGGTCCGTCGGTCACTCTCACAATCACCCTCTCCACCCCACATTTTTCACAAAGTAAAATGCAAAGCAGATGCACCAAATGAAAAGAGAAGCAAAATTTAACTACGGAAACCTTTACTAGCCATGGTGGAGAGAAGTTTGGAAATGGAAGTGCAAATAGAATGAAGCCAAATGTAAGAAAGAAAAATATATGTGTAAGTAGGTGGAGGGGGTGCAATTAATAGCCCCCAACCACCCACCCACCATTTATTATTATTTGTAGTTAGTCCTCTTTGACGTTTACTCTCGCACAAAATATTCTACCAGCAAGTGCATATTCCGTCCGAGAGTGGGGGGCTGTATGATATACATTAGTAAAAAACATGTATAAATTATAAGGGCAAAAGAGTAATTGGATGAGTGGAGACACACCATAAGCAAATAGAACCCATCACACCATACAATCTCCCATACCACTATAAATACCAAAATACTAATTTTTTAATTCAAGTTACTATTCATTGACAAGATCCTTTTTTCTCCTGAAAATTAGACATTTTGCGGAAATTGTATTTCACCTGGTGAGCACTTCCGTCGTGGTAAAATCCCAATTTCATCCTTTAACAAAAATCCTCAACCACATCATATAGTAAATCATGGATAAAAAAGCACCAGCTACTAGCCAAATATCTTAAAAGCCGCACGAAGCCCCCTAGATTTTTAGATCATTTCAGTAACAAGCCTTTTTAGAGGACGTTTCTAAGGAACAAGAAGAATGTGAGGTTTATAAGGTGACTCTTGTGCAATACGATAATTTTCTGTATACTGCTAATGATTCAAAGGCCCTCATGGTATGTTCTCTTGTTTTCATCTTCCTACGAATTTGAATTATAAAAGTATGCTCCATGACTTCTAGCTTTATGTGTTCTCTTTATCCATTTATGCTATCTCTTCGAATAGATAAAGTGCCAGAGCCCATATATGTCACATGTAAATTTTATTTTGTGTGACTCAAGTGTATAAACTTGGCAGTGGAATATACTAATTATAGTGCAACAAATAATAGGATCATTCTGGTGTAATATGTATGTTTGCTCTTTGAACTGTACGTTGTTGTCAATAGGTCAATGACTTTGGATAAGCTAAGGTAATCTTTTTCAATGATCATCGATTTCCTTGGTATTGTTTTAACCCTACATGTCAATTTCTTTTGCATCTGTTGCAGGTTGTTAAAGTCTACATAGAGAACACTTCTAAGGAACAAGAATAAGAAGTATGTGAGGTTTATAGGTTAAGTGTTGTGCGATGAGAAAAATTTCTTCATGAAGTTTCTCTTAATGATTCAAAGAACTCATGGTATGTTCTCTAGTTTCATCTTACCATGATAAAAGTATACTCCATGACTTGTTGCTTCACTTGTTCTCTTTTTATGCATATTTTAACGCTTTAAAACATTAGAATTTTTAAAATATTTGTTGCTCTTATATACACTAAAAGCATAGTCAATATCATATACTTTAATTTATAAAAAGTGTGTTGTACATGATATTTAAAAACTATGAGAAATGATAGAGATTAATTTGTCTGATTAGATGTAAGAAATATTAGAAATTAGATTTGGGCCATTCTAGAGGCCAACATAAGCTTAATTTGACTTGGAA
>NW_011628057.1:12355-14402 GCF_000512975.1 Sesamum indicum | reverse complement strand
GTGTGTTGTATGTGCTTCTGAGGTAGATACACATCATATTCATATGCCATGGGCCGTTTATCATAATGCAGTCAACTTTTCTTTTGATGATCATCATCGATCTCCCTCATTCTCTTTTAACCCTACATGTCAATTTATTTTGCAATCTACATAGAGTATGTTTCTAAGGTACAAGAAGAATGTGAGGTTTATAAGGTAATTGTTGTGCAATACGATAACTTTCTGGACGCAGGTACTCTTAATGATTCAAAGGCCTCATGTTATGTTCTCTTGATTTCATCTTAGTACAAATTTGAACTATAAAAGTATGCTCCATGACTTCTAGCTCTACGTGTTGTCTTTATGCATTTATGCTATCTCTCCAAATAGATCAAGTGCTAGAGCCCATATATGTAGCATGTAATTTTATTTTGTGCGGCTCAATGTATAAACTTGGCCGTGGAATATACTAATTACAGTGCAACAAATAATAGTATCATTCTGATGTAATATGTATGTTTTCTCTTTGAACTCTAGGTTTTTCTCAACAAGTCAATGACTTTGGAAAAGCTAAGGTAATCTTTATCAATGGTCATCGATTTTCCATACTTCCAAGGAACAAGAATGAGAAGAATGTGAGGTTTGTTGGTTAAGTGTGAGCAATAAGAAAATTTTCTACATGAAGTTTCTCGTAATAATTTAAAGACCTCATCGTATGTCCTCTAGTTTCACAGTACCATGAGTTTGACTTGTAAGAGTATGCTCCGTGACTTGTTGCTTCACTTATTCTCTTTATGTGCATGTGTCCATGCTTTAAAATATTAGAACATTGAAAATATTTGTTGCTTTTATAATCTATTGCATATCCTTTAATTTATAAAAGTGTGTTTACATGAATCAAATTCAACAAATCACAAGCAAGTCTTCTTTGTCCTACAAAATGCTTCATGGTCATTTTTCCTTTCTGATAAGATTCGCAAGCTAACAGGTTGTCGAAATTGTCTATTTCTAGACTCTTTGAGTCCATCAACTTTCTTATCCTATCTTAAGATGTGCGACCCAGCTTGCATGTCAAATTTGTGAGTTTTCTTGATTATCTAACCTGCGATTTTTTGAATAATCATACGTGCATTATGTTGTGGGATGATATAAAGGTCATTTATTAGTTTATCTAGCAAGTACAAAGAATCATTCTTTAACAAATAAAAATAGTTTTGACTTATTGAAAACTCATAACCTTCTTTGTCCAAAACAAGAATATAAATGATGCTTTTAATCATGCTAGGTACATAATAACATTTTTTCAAATTAATCCTAACATGATAACTACCTACTAAGTGGACTAGTCCCACAGCTTCAGCAACAACTTTTTTTGCATTTCCAAGCTGCAGGTCTACCTTCCCCTAACTTAGTCTTTTATTTCTTGCCATCACCTGCAACTCATTATAGACATGAGCACCACATCTAGTATTTAATACCCAAGAAGCATAATTAGCGACCATACTAATTCTAACAACATACACACCTTGGATAGAGGCAAGGAATTTAGGACAGTTCCTCTTCCGGTGCCCCTTCTCATAGCAGTAGTGTTAGGCATCTTGTGTCTTGCTAGCTTTAGGAACCTCCTCTTCCATCCTCTTGACAACGGTCGGGGCCTTGACAACTGGTTTTCTCGTAGTGGTTGGGCATTTGTCCTTGCTCTTTTTCTTCTTCCAAAGTCGAGCCTTTTTGCCCTTCTTGAAAGTCGAAGCCTCCCCCAACATGATCGCAGGCTCCTATATCTTGATTGTCGCCTCAAATTGGACTAACATATTGATCAATTTGAGAATATACTTCTCAAGTCCATTCATGTTGAATTTCACGACATTGAGTGAGGGAACGACTGAAGGAATACATAAATATATGTGCGTTTTGAACCCCTACTATTGAAAAATAACAATGGATCATATAATTATCTCATAAATTGATCCCTCATATAATAAATGATTATGTGCGCATAGAAATAAAATCACATAGGCACATAATTATGGATATAATTAACCTTTTACATCGAAAGTATGCCAAGCCA
>NW_011628057.1:0-10225 GCF_000512975.1 Sesamum indicum | reverse complement strand
GGTAATAAACCCTTTATTCCAAATAAATGATGACTAACATGGCACTTTTTAAAAGTCAAATTGTAGTTAATAATTTTCTTTTCTAGAATTTTCCAACAACTTAATTAGGGGGTGCTTTGGCCGATTTTATATAAAAAAATAAAATGCAAGGCCCAAATAATTTTAATTAAATCCAATTTAATTAAAATCCACCTAATTAAGCCCATCATATTTAATTCAATTAAATATATGAGTCCAATAAGCCTTTTATTAATTAATAAGTCAAATTTATTAAATAATAAGGGCAAGCTCAATATAAATTAATCCTATTAACTTATTCTTGAGCTCCAATGGATCCCTCTCATTTATAAGTAACACAATTACTTATGAAATTAATTTTCAATTAATTCCTCGTCCCTTCTCAGTGATCTGTGTGTGACTCTTTAGGTTCAATTTTCAGCTAGACTTGGGCTAGTGTCAAACACTATTATTAATTAAATCTAATTTAATTAATAGTTCTTGATCAACCCTTGATAAAAAAAAACTCGTCACCATGGATAGCGGTTAGCAATGGTCCATGGCACTAGAGAATAGGCGAATATCCATGTGAACTTTTAAGCTTTCGTGTCCAGATAAGTAAGGTCCTTTCATCTACCGTTTGGCCTTAGTCTAGGGCATGGAATTAGGTGTCGACTCCCATCTTCGACTAAGCGCCTATACTAAATACTTGAGATCGCATTACGCCAAATTTCCCAACATAAGAACCTATTTTTTCCTATTCGACCAATGACTGTGCGACTTCCATATGACGACCCCCGCGAGTCAGTTCAATTAGTTGACCACCTTGTCAACTAACCCACTAAATTTGCATAGACGTCCAACGTCTGTTGCCGATGAAACGCAATGAATGCAAAACCCAATACAAGTCTCAGTATGACTCTCGATTCTCAATCTCGAGGTTCTCGACCTAGAACATTTCAGGACTAACCCTCAAAAGTTGGTCTCACAACCGCCATCCAATGCGCAGCCTAACTACATGGGTTATGAAGTGGTCTGTGGGCTCTATTATGACGTCAAAGTAGTGCTTGACGTAATTTGGTAAGCACAACAAATATGTGTGTGAAAGACGAATACTTATCATATTCATCGGGTCAATATTACTTAAATAAAGGTTGCTTGAATGATTATCAAAATCGTCAATTTAATTGGCTTTTAGTCACCTATTCCAACAATCAGGACCTAGTGACATTTCCAATTCAGTACCAATCACATGTTCTCACAAGCTTCAAGAATCAAGTTCTTCATGATCCTTTATCACTAACATGCCTTCATACATACCAAGGCTAGGTGTAAGGAATAAACGATCATACCGCTCGTAGAACATATTGAAGAACTTAGTCATACGCACATCTCATCAATAATATCTGGTATCTATATATTAGGTCCTCCAACATCACTTGGCGTCGAAAGGATACAGAGTCACACATATGTGCATTGCAATATATATCATGACCAAATAATCTTCGGTTGATCTTAGACTACATCCATAGATATCCTATTGATCACTTGGTTGCATCACACAATGCGCACTAAGGATCATCTTCATATTTACTCACTATTCTAATTGTTGAGCACATGACTAGTTGGGCAAACATATTGTGCATCAAACATTCTATAACACTTACTGAATTAGTACTCATTAGCATTTCTTTTCTTCTTTCGATTTCAAGGCATCTCATTTAACTAAGAAAATTTTGGTTATGGAGTATCAATAAGGATAGTATGACACAAATACAATCTTATTATCTAAATCACTAAGTATCTATCATATTTTCTCCTATGTCCATGTGAAAGATAATTTGGCGATATCTCCATATCACTTCTAGGTATCAATCTTTTCCGCCCACATAGCAGTGAGAGCTAAATTCTCTGAGTATCTCGACATATTTGATGATCATCTCGTTCATTGTTAAGCCTATCAAATGATAGCTCAAAGCAATCGATGTTATCACTACTTGGACAATAATTCAAGTTATAAATGGAATTTTAAAGCATCAAACTTGTGCTTGCCACACTGCTTGAATTAACCAGAACATCGACACGATCCTCAATGTCCACTTCTCTTTTGGATATGTGAAGTATCATTATCTAGGCACCACTAGATGAAAGTGGCGCTAGTGGCTATGGTGAATTCGAATAATTCTCACCTCATGGAGAATGTTACACCCATCAAATAGGCGTAAAAATAGTTCACCCTCAGTTGACCTTTATAAACTATCTACTTTGCATTTATCCTCTAGAAACCACATGTTCTAATGATCTTGCAATTAGATAGAAGATCAACATACAATCTTAGTTTCGTTCTTAGTCATTATGGTTATCAATTCCCTTTAAGCAATTGCCCACTTGAAGTGTTAAGTGAAGTCAATTCTTAAACTAGACTCGTCAACATCCACATAATTATGGAGGATACCCATTTAGTATTACAGAGAAAATGGGGCACATTTTTAATTCTCTTCTTATTTGTGGAATTTGAGAACCATTATTCTAGTTAGACGCTCCCACTGACTTTTGAGTCGCTTCAATTATCTCTTTCAATTGAAGATGAATAAAATATCATCATTGCACATAAATAAGCATCTCCTATAAGAATCTTCACTCTCATAGTTAAGATTCCCATTGACCTCACATATCTAAAAAATTCCTTTTAAGGAATTTATTTTGTATAACTAATTTCTCCATGAACTGTTATTCATATCTTGTCAATTCATTAAATACATGTCATATGCTTGTTACCATATTAACAAGAGTTGGAGAACTTCATAGAGGCACTTTTTCGTATTGTTTACTGCATTAAAAAATTGCATCTATCAAAGTTAAATGGAAAGTGAACTTGCGCCAAATAATTTCTAGACATTTCTAGAAATGCTAGATTCTTCTCCTTTTATAAGCTCATATAGCTGCTACAAGTTTAGAATCATGATTAATTTGCAGTTCTATATTTCTCAGTATTTATCTTTTGCTTCCTGTCAGTACATAGAACCATAATGTTTGCATCCTCTAATTCTGTACCTTTCTCAAAATCTCTAATGTTAGCGTTTTTAACTGGTGAGATGGGATTGCACTGACCAGCAGCGTGAGGAATATAATCGAATCATTCAATGCCTCAATAAAATTGAATCATTCAATGCCTCATACTTATTAGTCTGCATGCATTTAGTCGACAAACTTTAAAGATTTTGAATATCCTCTTTATTTTCCAGCGGCACTTTTCGCTAGAATGAATTCCAGTGATGGTAACCTTTAGTAAATGAATCAAATGGCCTCCTCTAGCTAACTTGTTCAATCTCAAGGGAGAATAACTTTTTAGCGAGTGAACAAAGTAGCCTCCTCTAGCTAACATGGTCATTCTCAAGGGAGAATAACTTTTTAGAGAGTGAACCAAGTGGCTTCCTCTAGCAAACATAATCTTTCTCATGGAGGTTAACTTTAATGAGTTAACCAGATGTTTATTCTAGCTAACATGGTATTCTTAAAACCTTTTATGCCATCACGTACGAAATGAAAGAAGAAATATAAATGCAGGTAAGTCAAACAATGCATTTTGGATAGATAGTCCAAAACACATAATAATTATCTTAAAAGTGTTTTCAACTTTAATTGGACTATATCAAGTTACTAGTGCCTTTTGCACAACTCTTTAGAGTAGCTCCCTTACTTTTTACATGACTCTTGAAGAGTGAAGTGTTGGAAATGGATCGGCCCGGTAAGCACGGGAAAAGTGAAAAAAAGAAAAACAAAAAGATCAAGCAAAAAAGCAAATAAATTCCCGATCAAGGTGTATACCCTTGATCTTTTCCTGGACGTTCGGTATAAAATAAAACATACACGGGCCATGAATCAAGAGAAAATAGGAAAAGAGGGACACAAATTCTAAATAGGAATTTACCATTGTTGTTTTCTCGTTTGGCATCAAGCATTGATTCCGTTGATCCTCTCGGTCCAAGATCTCAATCCGAGGATCCTCTAAAGACTAACACACCACCACTGAAGGATGTGGTGATTTCGTGCTAGCAAAAACACCACAGAAACATCAAGAACTAAAATATTATTGATTAACATTTGATTCTTGAATTCTCTTTCGATCTCTAAGATCTCGAGAGCTTTTGAGAGGGGAGAGAGTGAAAATTCTTACGTGAGTGTACAACTACTGTTAGGCATGGCTACGAGGGTTTCTCGAGCTATAAATATGATCTAGTCATAGTATAGCAAGGCTCTTGACTAGCAAGACTCCTACACATAAAAACTGAAAGCAACAAAAGATGAGAGTGGATCGGCTAGGGAAGGCGCAAGCGGAAGCGATAATATCAAAATTCATAAATAAAAAACCGAATAATAATAAAACCATGATTCCAAGGGGTGTACCCTTGGAGTTCCTGGGCATTCGATGCAGTTAATAATAACAATAATATAACTAAACGGGGTTAATGGTAAAATTAAAACGAGAGGTACAAAAATCATAAATCAAGAATTGCCTCTTTTGCTTTATTTACTTCGAACCTCCTTCGTTTGTCGGTTCATATGGGACTTCAACGTAGAAGCCCTGTAAAGACACGTTCACACCACACCGGAATGTGTGATCCCTCAATTCAATTTGCTAGAAAATAATTAGGGAGAAAAACACACCAAATGGTGAGAGAATAGTGGCGGCCGATTGGGATGTTCTCGGAGAGGAAAATTATTTTGTGTTGTGTAATGCTTTCATTAGTTATTCCAAATAACTAATATACATATATATACCTTGTATGGATGTACTAGAATGTTTCTAGGTTCATTTTACAATCCATAAGGTAATATATTTTTTATTCCAAATAAAGGAATCACTAACATAGCACTTTTCAAAACTAAAATTATTAGCCAATTATTTTCTTTCCTAGATTTTTCCAACAACCTCTTTTTAATCAGGTGCTTTGACCTATTTTATGAGAATAAAATACAAGGCCCAATTAATGTTAATTAAATCCAATTTAATTAAAATTCACCTAATTAAATCCATCATATATTCAGTCCAATTAAATACATGAGCCCAATAAATCTTTATTCATTAATAAGTCCAATTTATTAAATAATAAGGGCAAACCCAATATAAGTTAATCCTATTAATTTATTCTTGGACATCTCCATCCAATGGATCCCTCTCATTTATAAGTAATCCAATTACTTATGGAATTAATTCACAGTTAATTCCTCATTCCTTCCCGTGATTTATGTGTGACTTTGTAGGTTCACCTTTCAGCTAGACTTGGGCTAGTGTCAAACACGATTATTAATTAAATCTATTTTAATTAATAATTCTCAATCAACCCTTGATCAAGAAAACCCATCACCATGAGTCACCATCTAGCAACTGTCCATGGCACTAGATACTAGGTGAATATCCATGTGAACTTTTAGGCTCTCGAGTCTATACTGGTACAGGCCTTCCGTCTACTGTCCTAGCCTTATTCTAAGGCATGGAATTAGGTGACAACTCCTATCCTAAACTAGGCATCTATGCTTAATACTTGAGATCCTGTTACGCCAAATTGCTCGAAATAGAAACCCTTTTTTTCCTATTCGGCCAATGACTGTGGCCATAGTTTTATAGAGTGTTAACGCATCTCTAAGTGCGTAGGAAATACCTCTGTCATGTACTGACAGGGGATGGATCCTATTCTTGCAACTGACCGTCCTCGCTACGCACTCCAACTGCACTGGATAGGGCTTATGATGGTTGTGTCTGTGACACAGTCACCTCCCGCACAGACCCAAGATACAGTCATCATATGCACTTGACTACTGTGATTCCTAAAGTCTGAGAACTACTCCCGTACCATCGGAGTCGGGGACTCGAGTCATACTAACCAAGCCTCCAAGGTTCCATATGACGATCCTCGTGAGTCAGTTCAGTCGATTCGACACGTAGTCAATCAACCCACTAAGATCGCATAGATGTCCCACGTCTGTCGCTAATGAAACACGACACTCATCAAATGAATGCAACTCTTAATGCAAGTTTTGACAGGACACTCGATGCCCTTTCATGAGGTCCTCAACTTAGAACATTTCAGATCAACCTTCAGAAGTTGGTTTCATAACCGCCATCCAATGCGCGACCCAACTACATGGGTTATTAAGTGCTTTGTGGGCATTTGTTGTGACGTCAAACCGGTGCTTGGTGTAATTAGGTAAGCACAATAGATACGTGTGCCAAAGATGAATACTTAACATATTCGTTGGGACAATATTGCTTGAATGATTCTCAAAACCGCCAATCTAATTGGCTTTTGGTCACCTATTCCAATAATCTCCAACTTGACCTTAAAGCCAATTACTCATATTTTGAGAGTAATTTGATTATGAGCAATCTGCGATACCAACTAGGTCTTATAGGTCTACATTCATTTCTATCGATATCCTGCGGTCTAACCGTATGTTACGTCTTTCTATCATTGATCCAAGTAGATGATGGTGTCTAAGATTTTTTTTTGGACTTGTGATGAGATCTCGGGTCTTTTACATTGTGTCATAGCCTAGTCGTCATCCTCCAAGGTGACTACTGGCGTGGCTATGCTAGGTAGCATACCCAACAACTGGGCGTTATTTTTCAATCCTCACCGTTTTCCAATACAACCTTTAAAATTTCCATACATTCAATTTTTCATGATAAGGTTCCTTGTGGTATCCCTCTTGGAACCTTTCCAATATTACCATAGTATCATAAATCTTGAATGTACGTTCGTTTTGAGATTAAATATTATTCATATGATCCTGGAAGCTACTATCGCAATGACAAATAAACTCTCCATTAATGTGCATCAAGGGCTCTTCTTCAATCCTTATTCAGGTACTAAAGATAGCCCTTTAACAGCTGTCTGTTGCCTCGTCGATCCACACTCGATATCCGTTGTTATGCTAAAAAATCATAAGCAACATTCGGTTCAGTGCACCGAACAACATTCCATGTTGCTTACAACAAAGATGTAGGGGATGTCAAATAGCTCATCATCAGACTACCATGACTGCTTCTTGGATAGCTTATCCTTATATAGGAATCCAATTCCTATTATGGAGAATTTTATGACCAATGTTCGTGTTTTAGACTTCCAACACGTCCTTCTGTCATTCCAAATGATCAAGATATTTTTAATATCCAAACACTGAAACACAATTTGAGCTCCCATTGACGTTCTACCTTGTTCTTTACCAAGTCAAGTACCTCGTGATCTTGTCAAAACAAGTATGTAGCATGTACAAACCTAATTTGAACTCCACAGTGGACTTTATGGTTCCAAGCCATTTATCCGGATCGTTGTCCTACATCGCTTCTCCTTATCCAGTTTCATAACCTCGTACCTTTCAGGTAACTTAGATATGGTCAGTTAAAATTTTGATTACAAGTGATATTTGCATTATTCCATAATGAATGTTAAAATGCATCACGAAGATGAAGATGCTGACGACAGTTGTAAAATGAGCTGAACAATCAGGAAACTTGCAGCCGTGAGGAAGAAACGTAATGAGCAGATAGCAATTTTATTAGTTATTTCGCGACTTTATTTTCTGCAGCAGTGAAGAAATCGCATTTGTGCTTTATGTCGCTATAGCACTTTAAGTGAGGTAGTTGTATCAGTTAAGAGCCTGAAGCTCTATATATATGTGTACACTGGTTCATTTACAAAACAACCAAGAAACAGAACTCATAAGCTCTGCAATACATTCAGTTTTTGCTTCAAGAATTTGTTTTCATTCTTCAATGAAGGTTTCTCTGTTTCTTCTATTCCAAATTTCACATGGTATCAAGAGCTATCATTGATTAAACAAGAAAATCTGCTGCAAACTTATCTTGATTACAAGATTCACAAAGAAGATCAAGAATGGCAGAAGACCTTGATATCCTCAAGCTGCAACCCAGTGATAATCCGGGAATAAGTCTTGTTACTACTCTCCTGTTACTACTTTCCTCGCAGCCGCCGAAGAGGTCGCAACTGATCAAACTAGAAGATATATGAAGTGAGTCTAACGAGAAGCGAGCCGGCAGCATGGTTACCTCGTGGATCTTGAATTCTATTTCAAGGGACGTAGTAGAGAGTTTCATGTACACAAGTATGTCAAGAGAGCTATGGACTGAACTTGAAAGCAGATATGGACAAAGCAACGGTCCAATGGAGTATCGGCTGAATAGGAAACTTGCATCTCTGTCACAAGGTTCTTTAGATCTTTCTACGTATTTTTCAAAATTGAAAAGGCTATGGGATGAATTAGCCTGCATTACACCTGTTCCAAAATGCACATGTACCCCAGGATGCACATATACTGCAGCAAAGGAGAGTGCAGAAATCAAAAGTTCAGACCAGCTTATGCAATTCCTAATGGGATTGAATGATACCTACGACCATGTGAGGAGCCAAATCCTCATGATGGAGCCCTACCCCAATGTTAACAAAGCATTTTCCATGGTTCTTAGAGTTCAGAAACAGAATGAAGAGGACACTGAACCACAGTATACGTCTCAAAATGTGGCAATGCAAGTTTACAAGAAACCAGATTTTTCAAGAAACTTTCAAAAGAAAAGAAATTTTGTTGACAAGAAGTCACAAGTGTGTAAGGAATGTGGCAAGTCAGGGCACCTCAAGGAAGTATGCTTTGAAATTCACAGGTACCCGGACTGGTACAAGAACCTAGTAGAACAAAGAAAGAAGAATGCCAATGGAACCAATAGAGTTGCTGCTGTCATGGAGAAAAGGGAAGACACCAATAAAATGATTGATGAAAGGGAAATAGCTGAGGTTTTGAAAACTGAATTGCACAAGATCCTGGGAGGACTAAAACCTCATACACTAGCACATACTGATGCAAATTACATTGACTTTTCAGGTAAAATTACTGAGCACCTTCCCTTCAATTTTGAAATTTCTTGGATAATAGACAGTGGTACTACCACTCATATGTGCAACAATGATTTAATGCTAATCAATAAGAGAATTGAAATAGTCAATAAGTATATCCATCTTGCAGATGGAACAGAACATAAAGTTATGAGTATAGGGGACATGAGACTTAATGATAAACTTTTTTTGAAAAATATTTTGTATGTCCCAGGCATACACTTTAATCAGCTGTCTGTCAGTAGTTTATGTGCATCATCCAACATTAAATTTGAGTTTTTTGAATCTTATTGTGTGATGCAGGACTACAAGATTAAAGATATCATTGCAGTGGCCTTCCTTGTAGGAAAACTTTACATCTTGAATAAACAATCCTTTGACAGCAAGATCATAAAGGATACTATGTGTAGTTGCAGTACTCTTGGGCTTAATGCTTCACAGATTTCTATAGAAACTTGGCATAAAAGGCTAGGTCATTTGTTCTACAATGTATTGATCCACACTGGTTTAATTAGGAATGACAAAGAACAGGCTACATCATGTGAAATCTGCCCACAGGCCAAGTTACAGAGGCTGCCCTTCACTTTAAGCACTTCTATTTCTAAAGAATGTTTTTTGATCTCTTGCATATCGATTTATGGGGTCCATATAACAAATATTCAATCTCAAATGTACTTATATGTTGACTATTGTGGATGATTGTAGCAGATCTACATGGACTTACCTCATGCAATACAAGTCACAAACTTAAGAATTGTTAAAGAACTTTCATAAGATGATTCTTACACAGTTTAATAAGAGAATCAAAATAATCAGAAGTGATAATGGTCCTGAATTCCTAAGTGAACAATGTCATAAATTTTTTAAGGAAGAAGGTATTGACCACCAAACCATTTGCACTTACACTTCACAATAAAATGGTATAGTGGAAAGAAAGTATAAATATTTACTTCAAGTAGCTAGATTTCTAATGTTTCAAGCTAATTTACCTAGGATGTTTTGGACAGAGGCTATTCTAACATCTACTTTCTTAATAAAAAGAATACCTACTCCTATACTAAAATGGAAGACTCCTTATGAAGTCTTGTTTAACAAACCTGTAGATTACTCTCTAATTAGAACATTTGGGTGCATGTGTTTTGCAACTAACAATCAACCACACAAATCTAAATTTGACTTAAAAGGCATAAAGTGTGTATTCCTTGGATATGCCCCTAACCAAAAAGGTTATAAAGTTTATGATCTCATCAAGAAAGTCATGATAGTGTCTAGAGATGTTGTTATCAATGAGGATATTTTTCCTTATGCTAATCAATCTA
>NW_011628056.1:475140-497836 GCF_000512975.1 Sesamum indicum | reverse complement strand
GATATATTGAGTAACTAATAGTGTCCAGGTACGCACATGCACATGCACACAAAGATAATGGGAATCATGACTAGGTTCAAGAGAAAGAACAAAAATTTTAAAGAGTCGTCGAAGATAATATGATGAGATCGCTCGATAATATTATACACCGATATGATTCATTGTTTCTCGGAGGTGAATATCTACAAAATTTATATTTTGTATATTTATAAGCAAATAATAGTATCAAATTTATATTCTGCTGAGAAACAAATAATAGCGGCTAGGCAAGCAATTAATTAGGCTTTGTTCAGGCAATCGACGTATACAATAGTCACTATGAGGCACAACATGGACTACATGATAAAAGGGACCATTCCATGGAGGAGAAATGCAAAGAGAGAAAATAAAAGAGAAGTCGACGAGCAATAAAGGACACAAACATAGGCATCACACTAAGATAACGAGAAACAAGAAGCCAGAGAGGGAGAAATAGAAAGAGTGAGGAAATACAAAGAATCATGGAAGAAAATATGATGAGATCGGTTGGGAATTTATCCACAAAGTGATGAACCCAAATAAAATAATAACTACACAGATAATGGTGGATTTGAAAACCCTTATACTATAATTTCAGATGAAATGAACCCTAACTTAGAGTTGTACAAATGCGTACTTGGTCGTAATGCGGCAGCATCTCTAACAAGTTTTGTACTCCTCGATATGTTATAGAATGAGCTTTTGGTCGCTGACAGTAGATATTGTGTAATGTAAGCTGTAGTTTGGACGGATCATCGACTCTGAGTTGGTTTGCTACTCTCTTAGCAACTTCATCATACGAATCAAGCTTTGACTTTCACAATTAGTGAAATTTGAATAGCAGCGTTAAGTGGATCAATATTACCAATCATAACATGGGAAATTACACTCCAGAATTAAAAATCTGTCTTTTATTGAACTCACAGTTGTAAAGAAAATTCATCCTTTTCTGGCCGTTCCAATGAGCGAAAGTCGATAACCTGGATAATAACAAACCAAAAAAGTCAAGATATATTAGATGAAAATTAGAAGCATCACATCATTGCTTTAACAAGAAGTTAGTTACGGGGAAAAAGAATACTGTTAGACTTAGAACCATTATTTTGAGGTCACTGAACGACAATAGACGTTATAAATGGGATATATTGAGTAACTAATAGTGTCCAGGTACGCACATGCACATGCACACTAAGATAATGGGAATCATGACCAGGTGCAAGAGAAAGAGCAAAAATCTTAAAGAGTCGTGGAAGATAATATGATGAGATTGCTCGATAATATTATACACCGATATGATTCATTGTTTCTCGGAGGTGACAATGTACAAAATTCATATTTTGTATATTTTTAAGCAAATAATAGTATCAAATTTATATTCTGCTGAGAAACAAATAATAGCGGCTAGGAAAGCAATTAATTAGGCTTTGTTCAGGCAATCGACGTATACAGTAGTCACTATGAGGCACAACATCGACTATATGATAAAAGGGACCATTCCCTGGAGGAGAAATGCAAAGAGAGAAAATTAAAGAGAAGTCGAAGAGCAATAAAAGACACAAACATAGGCATCACACTAAGATAATGAGAAACAAGAAGCCAGAGAGGGAGAAATAGACAGAGTGAGGAATTACAAAGAATCATGGAAGAAAATATGATGAGATCGGTTGGGAATTTATCTACAAAGTGATGAACCCAAATAAAATAATAACTACAGAGATAATGGTGGATTTGAAAACCCTTATACTATAATAACAGATCAAATGAACCCTGACTTAGAGTTGTATAAACGCGTACTTAGTCGTAATGCGGCAGCATCTCTAACAAGTTTTGTACTCCTCGATATGTTATAGGATGAGCTTTTGGTCGCTGAGAGTAGATATTGTGTAATGTAAGCCGTAGTTTGGACGGATCATCGACTCTGAGTTGGTTCGCTACTCTCTTTGCAACTTCATCATATGAATCAAGCTTTGACCTTTACAATTAGTGAAATTTGAATAGCAGCGTTAAATGGATCAGTATTACCAATCATAACATAGGAAATTACACTCTAGAATTAAAAATCTGTCTTTTATTGAACTCACAGTTCTAAGCAAAATTCATCCTTTTCTGGCCTTTCCAATGAGCGAAAGTCGATAACCTGGATAATTACAAACCAAAAAAGTCAAGATATATTAGATGAAACTTAGAAGCATCACATCATTGCTTTACCAAGAAGTTCATCATATGAATCAAGCTTTGACCTTTACAATTAGTGAAATTTGATTAGCAGCGTTAAATGGATCAGTATTACCAATCATAACATAGGAAATTACACTCTAGAATTAAAAATCTGTCTTTTATTGAACTCACAGTTCTAAGCAAAATTCATCCTTTTCTGGCCTTTCCAATGAGCGAAAGTCGATAACCTGGATAATTACAAACCAAAAAAGTCAAGATATATTAGATGAAACTTAGAAGCATCACATCATTGCTTTACCAAGAAGTTAGTTACGGGGAAAAAGAATACTTTTAGACTTAGAACCTTTATTTAGAGGTCACTGAACGGAAATTGACGTTATAAATGCGATACATTGAGTAACTAATAGTGTCCAGGTACGCACATGCACATGCACACTAAGATAATGGGAATCATGACCAGGTGCAAGAGAAAGAGCAAAAATTTTAAAGAGTCGTGGAAGATAATATGATGAGATTGCTCGATAATATTATACACCGATATGATTCATTGTTTCTTGGAGGTGAAAATCTACAAAAGTTATATTTTGTATATTTTTAAGCAAATAATAGTAGCAAATTTATATTCTGCTGAGAAAAAAATTATAGCGTCTAGGAAAGCAATTAATTATTGTTTGTTCAGGCAATTAACGTATACAGTAGTCACTATGAGGCACAACATTGACTATACAATAAAAGGGACCATTCCAAGGAGGAGAAATGCAAAGAGCGAAAATAAAAGAGAAGTCGAAGTGCAATAAAGGACACAAACATAGGCATCATACTATGATAACGAGAAACAAGAAGCCAGAGAGGGAGAAATAGAAAGAATGAGGAATTTCAAAGAATCATGCAAGAAAATATTATGAGCTCGGTTGTGAATTTATCCACAAGATAATGGTGGATTTGAAAACCCTTATACTATAATATCAGATCAAATGAACCCTGACTTAGAGTTGTATGGAGTTGTAGTAATGCAGCAGCATCTCTAACAAGTTTTCTGCTCCTCGATATATTATAAGATGAGCTTTTGGTTGCTGAGAGTAGATATTGTGTAATGTAAGCTGTAGTTTGGACGGATTATCGACTCTGAGTTGGTTCGCTATTCTCATAGCATCTTCATAATATGAATCAAGCTTTGACCTTCACAATTAGTGAAATTTGAACAGTAGCGTTATGTGGATCAATATTACCAATCATAACATAAAAAATTACACTCTAGAATTAAAAATCTATCTTTTATTGAACTCACAGCTGCAAACAAAATTCATCCTTTTCTGGCCTTTCCAAGGAGCGAAAGTCAATAACCTGAAAAATTACAAACCAAAAAAGTCTGGATATATTAGATGAAAGTTAGAGGCATCACATCATTGCTTTAGCAAGAAGGTAGTTACGGGGACAAAGAATACTTTTAGACTTAGAACCTTTATTTTGGGGTCACTGAAAGGAAATAGACGTCATAAGCGGGATACATTGAGTAACTAATAGTGTCCAGGTATGCACACGCACATGCACACTAAGATATTGAGAATAAAGACCAGGTGCAAGAGCAAGAGAAAAAATTCTAAAGAGTCGTGGCACATAATACGATGAGATCATTCGATAATATTATACACCGATATGATTCATTGTTTCTCGTAGGTGACAATGTACGCATTTTAAATTTTCTATATTTTTAAGCAAATAATAGCATCAAATACCAAAATACTTTAATAGGTAAAACCTTTTGTAGAGATACAAATAATATGGGCTAGGAAAGTAATTAATTATGCTTTGTTCATGCAATAAACATATACAATAGTCCATATGAGGCACAACATCAACTATGTGATAAAAGGGACCATTTCAAGGAGAAGAAATGCAAAGAGAGAAAATAAAAGAAAAGTCGAAGAGCAATAAAGAACACAAATATAGGCATCACACTAAGGTAACGAGAAACAAGGAGCTAGAGAGGGAGAAATAGAAGAGCGAGGATTTTCAAAGAATCATGGAAGATAATATGATAAGTTTGGTTGGTAATTTATACACAAAGTGATGAACCCAAATAAAATAATAACTACAGAGATAATGGTGGATTTGAAAACCCTTGTACAATAATTTCAAATCAAATGAACCTTGACTTAGAGTTGTATGAATTCTTACTTCATCGTAATGCAGCAGCATCTCAAACAAGTTTTCTACTCCTCGATATGTTATAGGATGAGCTTTTAGTCGCTGAGAGTAGATATTGTGTAATGTAAGCCGTAGGTTGGACGGATCATCGACTCTGAGTTGGTTCGCTACTCTCTTAGCAACTTCATTATATGAATCAAGCTTCGACCTTCACAATTAGTGAAATTTGAATAGCAGTGTTAAGTGGATCAATATTACCAATCACAACATAGGAAATTACACTCTAGAATTAAAATCTACCTTTTATTGAACTCACAGTTGTAAACAAAATTCATCCTTTTCAGGCCTTTCCAAGGAGCGAAAGTGGATAACCTGCAGAATTACCATCCAAAAAAGTCAGGATATATTAGATGAAAGGTAGAAGAATCACATCATTGCTGTAACAAGAAGGTAGTTACGGGGAAAAAGAATACTTGTAGACTTAGAACCATTATTTTGGGGTCACTAAAAGGAAATAGACGTTATAAATGAGATACATTGAGTAACTAATAGTGTCCAGGTATGCAAACGCACATCCACACTAAGATAATGGGAGCAACACCAGGTGCAAGTGAAAGAGAAAAAATTTTAAAGAGTCGTCGAAGATAATATGATGAGATCACTCGATAATATTATACACCAATATGATTCATTGTTTCTCGGAGGTGGCAATGTATAAATTTTATATTTTGTATATTTTAAAGCAAATAATAGCATCAAATACCAAAATACTTCAATAGATAAAATGTTTTGTAGAAAAAAAAATAATACGGGCTAGGAAAGTAATTAATTATGCTTTGTTTAGGCAATTAACGTATACAATAGTCAATATGAGGCGCAACATCGACTATGTGATAAAAGGGACCATTTCAAGTAGGAGAAATGCAAAGAGAGGAAAAAAAAGAGAAGTCAAAGAGCAAGAATGAACACAAACATATGTATCACACTAAGATAACGAGAAACAAGGAGCCAGAGAGGGAGGAATTGAAAGAGAGAGGATTTTCAAGAATCATGGAAGATGATATGATGAGTTTGGTTAGGAATTTACCCACAAAGTGATGAACCCAAATAAAATAATAACTACAGAGATAATGGTGGATTTCAAAACCCTTATACTATAATTTCAGATCAAATGAACCCCAACATACAGTTGTATGAATGTAAACTTGGCCGTAATGCAGCAGCATCTCTAACAAGTTTTCTACACCTCGATATGATCTCGGATGAGCTTTCGGAATCTGAGAGTAGATATTGTGTAATGTAAGTTGTAGTTTGGACAAATCATCGACTCCGAGTTGGTTTGCTACTGTCTTAACAACTTCATCATATGAATCAAGCTTTGACCTTCACAATTAGTGAAATTTGAATACCAGCGTTAAGTGGATCAATATTTCCAACCATAACATAGGAAATTACAATCTAGAATTAAAAGTCTGTCCTTTATCGAACTCACAATTGTAAACAAAGTTCATCCTTTTCAGGCCTTTCCAAGGAGCGAAAGTGGATAACCTGCAGAATTACAAACCAAAAAAGTTAGAATATATTTGATGAAAGTTAGAAGCATCACATCATTGCTTTAACAAGAAGGTAGTTACGGGGAAAAAGAATATATTGGGGTCACTGAAAGGAAATAGACGTTATAAATTGGATACATTGAGTAACTAATAGTGTCCAGGTCTGCACACGCACATGCACACTAAGATAATGGGAATCAAGACCAGGTGCAAGAGAAAGAGAAAAAATTTTAAAGAGTCGGGGAAGATAAGATGATAAGATCACTCGAAAATATTATACACTGATATGATTCATTGTTTCTCGGACGTGGCAATGTACAAATTTTATATTTTGTATATTTTTGAGCAAATAATAGCATCAAATACCAAACTACTTTAATAGGTAAAACATTTTGAAGAGAACCAAATAATATGGGTTAGGAAAGTAATTAATTATGCTTTGTTCAGACAATTAACGTATACAATAGTCAATATGAGGCACAACATCGACTATGTGATAAAAGTGACCATTTTAAGGAGGAGAAATGCAAAGAGAGAAAATAAAAGAGAAGTCGAAGAGCAATAAAGAACACAAACATAGGCCACACACTAAGATAACGAGAAACAAGGAGCCAGAGAGGGAGAAATAGAAAGAGCGAGGAATTTCAAAGAAGCATAGAAGATAATATGATGAGTTCGGTTGGGAATTTATCCACAAAGTGATGAACCCAAATAACACAATAACTACAGAGATAATGGTGGATTTGCAGACCCTTATACAATAATTTCAGATCAAATGAACCCCAACATAGAGTAGTATGAATGTAAACTTGGCCATAACGCAGCAGCATCACTAACAAGTTTTCTACACCTCGATATGTTCTAGGATGAGCTTTTGGTCTCTGAGAGTAGATATTGTGTAATGTAAGTTGTAGTTTGGACGGATCATCGACTCTGAGTTTGTTTGCTACTGTCTTAACAACTTCATCATATGAATCAAGCTTTGACCTTCACAATTAGTGACATTTGAATACCAGCGTTAAGTGGATCAATATTACCAATCATAACATAGGAAGTTACACTCTAGAATTAAATGTTTGTCTTTTATTGAACTCATAGTTGCAAACAAAATTCATCCATTTCAGGCCTTTCCAAGGAGCGAAAGTGGATAACCTGCAGAATTACAAATCGAAAAAGTCAAGACATATTAGATTAAAGTTAGAAGCATCACATCATTGCTTTAACAAGAAGGTAGTTACGGGGAAAAAAAATACTTTTAAACTTAGAACGATTATTTTGGGGTCACTTAAAGGAAATAGATGTTATAAATGGGATACATGGAGTAACTAAGAGTGTCCAGGTATAAACACGCACATGCACACTAAGATAATGGGAATCAAGACTAGGTGCAAGAGAATGAGCAAAAATTTTAAAGAGTCGTGGAAGATAATATGATGAGATCACTCGATAATATTATACACCGATATGATTCATTGTTTCTCAGAGGTGACAATGTACAAATAATATATTTTGTATATTTTTAAGCAAATAATAGCATCAAATACCAAAATACTTGTATACGTAAAACCTTTTGTAGAGAAATAAATAATAGCGGCTAGGAAAGCAATTAATTACGCTTTGCCCAGGGAATTAACGTGTACAGTAGTCACTATGAGGCACAACATCGACTATGTGATAAAAGGAACCGTTTGGAGGAGGAGAAATGCAAAGAGAGAAAATAAAAGAGAAGTCGAAGAGCAGTAAAGGACACAAACATAGGCATCACACTAAGATAACGAGATACAAGGAACCAGAGAGGGAGAAAAAGAAAGAGCGAGGAATTTCAAAGAATCATCGAAGATAATATGATAAGATCGGTTGGAAATTTACACACAAAGTGATGAACCCAAATAAAACAATAACTACAGAGATAATGGTGGATTTGAAAACCCTTATACAATAATTTTAGATCAAACGAACCCCGACTTAGAGTCGCATGAACGCGTACTTGGTCGTAATGCAGCAACATCTCTTACAAGTATTCTACTCCTAGATATGTTATAGGATGAGCTATTGGTCGCTGAGAGTAGATATTGTGTAATGTAAGCCGTAGTTTGGACGGATCATCAACTCCGAGTTGGATCATTAACAACTTCATCTTATGAATCAAGCTTAGACCTTCACAATTATTGAAATTTGAATAGCCGCGTTAAGTGGATCTATATTACCAATAATAACATAGGAAACAACACTCTAGAATTAAAAGTCTGTCTTTTATAGAACTCATAGTTGTAAACAAAATTCATCCTTTTCAGGCGTTTCCATGGACCGAAAGTGGATAACCTGCAGAATTACAAACCAAAAAAGTCAGGATATATTAGATGAAAGTTAGAAGCATCACATAATTTCTTTAACAAGAAGGTAGTTACGGGGAAAAAGAATACTTTTAGACTTAGAACCATTATTTTGGGGTCATCGAAAGGAAATAGACGTTATAAATGGGATACGTTGAGTAACTAATATTGTCCAGGTATGCACACCCACATGCACACTAAGATAATGGGAACCAAGATCAGGTGCAAGAGAAAGAGCAAAAATTTTAAAGAGTCGTGGAGGATAATATGATGAGATCACTCGATAATATTATACACCGATATTATTCATTGTTTCTCGGAGGTGACAATGTACAAATTTTATATTTTGTATATTTTTAAGCAAATAATAGCATCAAATACCAAAATACTTCAATAGGTAAAACCTTTTGTAGAGAAAGAAATAATACGGGCTAGGAAAGTAATTAATTATGCTTTGTTCAGGCGCTTAACGTATACAATACTCAATATGAGGCACAACATCGACTATGTGATAAAAGGAACCATTTGGAGGAAGAGAAATGCAAAGAGAGAAAATAAAAGAGAAGTCGAAGAGCAATAAAGAACACAAACATAGGCATCACACTAAGATAATGAGAAACAAGGAGCCAGAGAGGGAGAAATCAAAAGAGCGAGGAATTTCCAAGAATCATGGAAGATAATTTGGTGAGATCTGTTGGTAATTTATCCACAAAGTGATGAACCCAAATAAAACAGTAACTACATAGATAATGGTGGATTTGAAAACCCTTATACAATAATTTCACATCAAATCAACCCCGACGTAGAGTTGTATGAATGCGTACTTGGTCGTAATGCAGCAGCATCTCTAACAAGTTTTCTAGTCCTTGATATGTTATAGGATGAGCTTTTGGTCGATGAGAGTAGATATTGTGTAATGTAAGCCGCAGTTTGTATGGATCATCGACTCCGAGTTGGTTTGCTACTCTCTTAACAACTTCATCATATGAATCAAGCTTTGCCCTTCACAATTAGTAAAATTTGAATAGCAGCATTAAGTGGATCAATATTACCAATCATAACATAGAAAATTACTCTCTAGAATGAAAAGTTTGTCTTTTATTAAACTCACAGTTGTAAACAAAATTCATCCTTTTCAGAACTTTCCAAGCAGCGAAAGTGGATAACCTGCAGAATTACAAATATCGACTATGTGATTAAAGGGACCATTTCAAGGAGGAGAAATGCAAAGAGAGAAAATAAAAGAGAAGTTGAAGAGCAAAAAAGCAAACTAACATAGGCATCACACGAGGATAACCAGAAACACGGAGTAAGAGAGGGAGAAATAAAAAGTGCGAGGAATTTCAAAGAATCATGGAAGATGATGAGATCTGTTGGGAATTTATCCACAAAGTGATGAACCCAAATAAAACAATAACTACAGAGATAATGGTGGATTTGGAAACCCTTATACAATAATTTCAGATCAATGAATAAAGAAAGAATAACAGAAAAATAGCAATACGAAAAGCAGTAAAGTAATTGGCTCAGGAGCCAAATCTGGTAACCGATTGCGCAAGCGCCACCACCGGCCTGCAACCCTCATGGTTGCAAAAAACCCACAAATCCACCATGACACAAAGATCTACAAATAGACCACTTAGGCTTCATTTAGAATCACTCAAAATTCCACTAAAAAGTTTCTCTCACACTCAACAAATATTCTGACAAAGTATTTCACGAAAAGGGGTTTTAGTTTTTCTGTTGTTCTATCTCTTTAAAACCACAGAAGACCAATATATATATATACAGATAGAATACAGAGAATAGAGATAGAAAGAGGTCAGGTGATGAGAGATTTTCAAGAGCATTGGAAACTTGAGAGGAACAAAACAAGAGATAGAAAGGAGGGAGAGGAAGAGGCATCGGCTGAATAGTGGAAGAATAGGGTTAAGTAGAAGAAGGGTTGGGTCAGGTAATGGGCCGGGCAGTAAGTGGGCTGCCATCCAAGTTGTGGGGGGGGGCATGGGCCAAAAAATCCAACGAAGTCATTGGATAATATGACATTATACACCAGAATGAATCATTCTATCTCGTAGAGACAATGTACATGTTTTATATTTTCTATAATTTTAAGCAAATAAGTGCATCAGATATCCAAATACTTCAACAGGTAAAACTTTTTTATGAAACAAATAATATGGGCTAGGAAAGTAATTTAACTACGCTATCTTTAGGTAGCTTATACAATAGTTAATATGCAGCACATCACTGCGCATGTGATAAAAAGGACTATCTCAAGGAGGAGAAACATGTAGAGAAAAATAAAAGATAAGTTCGAGAGCAAGCAAGAACGCAAATGTCTAATATGGCAGTGCAATAAATGGGTTGTTCATCTTAAGAGATTTGCATCATAGGGAGCTTGCAATAGCATGCTCCAATGTGGCAAATACGAGTCTCATCTATGTTAGCCGTCTTATTGCTATTTTGAAGTATAAAATTCAAGTAAAAACATAACACTTCATTTTCTAGGCACAAGATATTGGATAAGCATAAACTCGAGACAGCTAAAGATATGATTTTCAATCAAATGCAAAGCTACTATATGAAATCTAAAAAATTATAAATAACTATTGGTATTACACTACAAAGGGAATCTATAGAAGAGAATTTGAGTGAGAATTAACTACTTGAAAGAATAACAAGGACAACTCTTGTAGAGATATACTCTCAAGGTTAGAAGAAAGTATGCACGTGCATGCTCATCTGCACCTAGGTCCAGATGGAGGAATGTATAAAGTGAGTTTTGACATAAATGCGCATCCGCATCTACGTCGGAAGAGAGGAAGACATGAATTGAGCTTGACGTATTATCCGCATCTAGGTCCGGAGGAAGGAACCTAAACTTGTCGTAAATGCTCATCCACATCTAGGTTTGGAGGGAGGAAGACATGGAGTAAGTGTGACGTGCATGCTCATCCGCATCTAAGTTCAGGGGGAGGAAGGTGAGAAAAAGGTGAGCTTGTCTTGCATGGTAATCCGCATCTAGGTCTAGATGGTATAAGTGTGATGTACATGCTCATTCGCGTCTAACCCCGGAGGGAGGAAACTGAAAAAGTAGTGAGCATGATGTGCATGCTCTCCCGTGTTTAGGTTTGGAGGGAGAGAGGAAGGTTGAGAAAGAAGTCAGTTCAACTTGCATGCTCATCCATGTCTAGGTTCGGAGGGAGGAAAGTACGAGAGGTTTCATATTTCTCTAAATTTGAATAACTAATTCAACAGTTAGACATTAACAACCCATTTCTACACGGTTATGCTCATGCTTGGCCTATTCAGCAGTTAGACATTAACAACGCATTTCTACACGGTTATCTTAAGGAAGACATATTCATGTTGCCCCCTAAAGGATATGATGTTTCTCCCAACTTGGTGTGCAAATTACAACAATCTTTATACATCCTAAAGCAAGCTTCGCGCTAGTGGAATGCAGAGTTCACTTTGAAGCTTGTTGCTTATGGATTCGCTCAATCTGTCCACGATCTCTGCTTATTTGTCAAGCCTTCATGCTCGAGTCTTATGGCTTTACTCATCTATGTAGACGATTTGTATGCAGAGGTGTGTGTAAGAAGCGAGGATGAGTGTTGAGTAGAGCAAATAAAATCGTTCAACCAAGTAGGACATTGAGAAATTCTCATTACAGGTCCCTTTCTTGATGATATTGATTAGGTTAAGCGGTATCTTCGCAAATTGTTCATTATTAAAGACATGGGAGATGCGAGGTACTTTCTTGGACTTGAAATCGCTCGTAGTGCTTCAGGACTTTATGTGGCACAGACGAAATATGCGATGGACATTATCAAGGAAACTGGGTTGGATCAAGCAAAATCTGCGTCTAGTCCATTTCCCTCTGGTTTGAAGTTGGCTGCTAGCTCTGGTCCCATTCTCCCGCGTCCTGATTCTTATCGAAGATTGGTTGGCCGATTACTTTATCTTGGCTTCACGCGACCGGATATTTCCTAATCAGTACAGCAGCTTAGTCACTACCTAAATCAACCTTGTGACTCGCATTGGAAGGCAGCATTGCCATGTGGTTCGTTATCTCAAGGGATCTCCCTCCAAAGGATTGTATTTTCTAACTAGTAATTCCTTGGCTCTTCGTGCATTCTGTGACGCCGATTGGGCGTGTTGCCCGGACTCTAGGCATTCTCTCACAGAATACTGTGTCTGCCTTGGTTATGTGTTCGTATTGTGGAAAACCAAGAAGTAGTCACCATTTCTCGTTCCACTGCTGAGTCTGAATATAAGAGTTTGGATTCGACTGTTGGTGAACTTCGTTGGATGCCATACATTCTCTCCGATTTCAGCATTCCTATCTCACTGCCTATTTATTTGTTTTGTGATAATAAGGCCACGTTACATATTCTAGCTAACCTGGTCTTCCACGAGCGTATGAAGCACCTCGAATTAGACTGTCATCTCGTTCGAAATGCCTTCAAGGATTGTTTTATTTCTCCTTCCTTTGTTCCTGGTTTTATGCAATTGGCTGATGTATTTACCTCCAAGTTGGGCCTGGTGTCTATCGATCCCCGTCCCACTTGTGGGGGGACTGTTGAGTTGATCATCTCCATTTGCAGCAGAAATGTAAGCAGCAACAACAGCTAAACTAACAACAGCAGTAGCTTGAGGAAGTAGACGCAGACATTGGCATTTTGGACACTGGATGAGATGTTTTAATTAAATTGCATTTGGGAAACACGTCTTCTTTATTTTGTTTGTTCTATTACTTATGTGGCCTGCCTTGTCATTTATTCGAATTGTCATTGGGCCAGCTCTTTGCCCACATGGTTAGTTTGTTACATTGGCAGTTCGCTTATGTGGACGGAATATATATTAGTCAGGAGAGTCCTCGTTTTTATTGTAAAGCTTAAAGAACAGTAAAATGTCATCACTTTCTTTATCAGGGAGAGGGCCGGCGCAAAAATTCTTAATCATAGTACAAAAATTTAATAAGACCAATGATGTAAAGAAAGGCCTTCAAAGCTCATTTACTGCATACATTTGGAATTATCATGAAGTACATGAGCACGCTCTATTTGTCATCGTTGGGATTGTTACTTGATAACCTCTTTAAATGGCTGACCTACAATCATATAACAAACTGAAATGTTGATACAGTCATATAAGTACCCATGTAAGTAACTCCAAAGTGGAAACGGTGTTGATCAAGATCAAAAGCAGAGCCAATCAACAAACCCTAATCACGCCTTCCACATATGTTTCTATCTGCAAGTTTCCTCTTTTGTTTTAATACTTATATATTTTTAGTTTTACAGACATTTTATATAAATGGGATGATTATACAATCCTTCATTAAAATTTGATATAATTATACATAAACTGTCTGTAGTTTGAAATATTACATTTAGCAACAATATCTTTTATTTTCATTCAATAATTTAATCCCTCTATTAGTCAAAATTCATAAAATTTTCTTATATATTAGTAAAAGATATTGGAATGGAAAACTATATTTATCCGCGAATGACTTACTACTTATTGTAGGTCAATAATTATTTTTTGGCAAAACAACCTTTATAAGGGTGAAGATATACCTTCTCACATGCATTAGCGTGCGTGAAGATGTATAAGAGCAGTTTAAATAGAAAAAATTATTTGACCTACAATTCTTCAGTAATAAGCCAATCAAAGGCAAATCTGGATTTTTATTCAATTTTGTTCTGCTAATATTTGCACATTTGATGAATTTTGACTAACGGGAAGAACTATTTGTTAGATGATAATAAAATCAGAAGTACTAGATGTAATTTTCCAATTCACATAAAGTCTACGTATAATTATAACAAACTTAAAGAAAAGGTGGTCCAATTATCCCTAAATAAATACATATTTAATACTATAATGTAAAATATATTAGAATTTCGTTCAATGAATATCTTATTTTTTGAATTCTATTAAATAATCTGATAATTTAACTTATATATTTACTAAAGTTATGATTAATAAATGATTTAGTATTTTTTATGTTGTTCTATACATTGAGATATAATACTACTTGTTGTTCTATTTTATTTTACATAATTAACAAAATAATAATTTAAATTGCTATAGCAGTATCTTAATTATTTCATAATCAGTTTGGTTTTATTTTTAGAAAATTATGTTTTCAATTACATATATATTTATATTTTTAAACAATTTTGTTATATAATTAATTCAGAACAAAAAACATTTGTAAGATAATCTTCTTTATAGTAATGAAAAATTCCAAGAAATACTGAATATTTTTTATATGTTTTATACTTTATTAATGAAATTTGTAAATTAGCAAGTTATATATAAATCTTTCTTTTGTTTGTGTAATATGTTTAATAAATATTCTTAAATACATTAATGTTTTAAAGTTATCTTCCCAATCAAAATTTAAATTTTCTTAATAAATAACCTTGAGTTCGAACTTAGTTTTTCCTTTTCAAGCTATGTCGAGCCCGAACTTGAGTTTGAATCTTAAAATTTTGTCGAACTCATACCCTTACAATTACCCAAAAGAAAATAGAAAACACGAACCCAACACGACTCGAAAAACATTTTCTATTATAATTCTTGTTGCATGTTCAATTTTGTTTCACATATACATATCACGTGTATAAAGATTATGTTATTAACTTTATCTAGGGAAAAGATTTTATACACGTCAAAATATATATGTGAAACTAAATAGAAGATGCAACAGGAGTAGAAAGTCCAATGTGAACACAATCAGAAAAAACCGCATAATGAGGTGGCAAAAGTGATAAAAAATATAATTAAGACCATAAGATGTTTACGGTGTAGGACTCCTCTAGGAGTGTCAATGGCCGATTAGGATGATGAGTTTTATTTTGGCGCTTTCCCCATAGCCAAAAATGCTGGAAGCACACTGGTGCAAGAAATTCTCTGGCAATCTCTTCCTGTCAATCATCTTCTATCTTAGTATGGGAAAATAGCATTTTTCTTCCCATAAAATAAAGCCGTCCACTTTTGGTTCCATTGGCTATGGGACTATTACTTTTGGTTACTAAGTTTCAAAACTTAGCACTTTTAGTCTCATGACACATTTTTATTGGATAATTAACGAAAAAAACTACGTGATATTAAGTGAATGGGAACAAATGTGCTGTATTTTTAAGTTAAGACTACAGTGAGAGTCATGTATCCAAGGGACCAAAAGTGTAAAGGCCTAACGACCACGTGTTTTTGTTAAAAATATCTAACAGAAAGGTGTAATGAGAACAAAAGTGTTACTTTTCATACGTTACAGGGACAAAAGTGAGAATTCCATAACCAATGGGACAAAAAGTAGAAAGACCCTAAATTATGATACAAAAAATATTATTTTCCCAACATAGTACAAGTGACATAGTACAACTTTAATTACATTATGGATATTTAAGGAATAGTAGAATGTTAAATAGTTAAAAATTACTAACTTACTCGACGAAACAAGTTATTTTCCCGACATAGTACAAGTAACAACAACAACAACTATGTAGAAGAAATATCAATATAATTTACCTTTACAATCATGTACATATTAGCTTCTGCTTTTTTTTCCTTCTTTAGTTCTTTCTCTTTTTGTCTTCAACCTAACCTCTCCTATAGGAACAAAAAAATTTACAAATCCGAAATATATAGAAAAAGGATAATAGGGTGTTTGGCTAAGCTTATAAGCACATGATCGAAATATTTTATAAGATGTGTTTAGAACCCTATAAGCTCTTGAGAACCATTTAGTAAATTTTGTTTTGGTTTTTTGAAGAGCTCATGAGATCCTAAGTAAGATGTTTTGGATCTTATAAGCTCTTTAAGAAAAGGTTAACTTCACCTATCTTGTTTTCAAAATATCTTATAAGTTCTTCAAATAATGTCCAAAAAACAAAAACACACTCATAATTTTGTTAGTATTTCAGTTTTAACCTTCATCTAATTTACATCCCCCCAAAACAAAATTATCTATTTGTATAATCTTGAATTCTAAGAGTTTGATTATTTTTTTGGTTGTTATTACAATATCATAAGCTTAGGGTGACTTATATTTTACTATTCAAACTACGCCCATTTTACACTTCGGTAGAGAATTTTTTTGTGTCAACTTACCATATCAACTTTGCAAAATTAGTACTTTGCCATATATGATTGTCCTTTTATTCATTTTATGCTGGAAGACCATTGCATATTGTGCATATGTGAAAAATAAGACATGATATTTTTTCGATAAAAACTTGATTGAGAAATAGTTATAAATGACAAAGTGTAAAATTTTGTAACATTAAGATAGTAAGTTGACACAAAAAAAATTTAGATGCCAATGTATAAAAACGGTCATAGTTCGGATGACAAAATATAATTAATCCAAACGCTTACTATATAACACTGTAATGTCATACAACCTCAAGTATCATATTTATCCAAATAATTTAAGAACTTATTTTCAAAATAAGAATAAATATCTGTGAAATCTTAAAATATCCTATAAGATCTAGAAGCATAATATGTTTCAATTAAACTTAGCCAAACACCCTCTAAGTTTCTTTTGTAAAAGTAAAAATGACTTGAGCTGATTTTTTATAAAACCTTAAGATGTTGAGAAATATCTCTGTCATCAATGTCGCACAGTATTTTATCCTTGTCACTTTCACGTATGTACACCAGCATATAGGCATTAGACTGCCTCGTAAACTTGAGGGGGGCATTATCTGGATTTGTTGTCAATACACGCTGTCAAGACATAAATGAAAAGGTAAGAAAGTATGAACAAGCTTTAACAAAAGTAGGAAAAATAAAAGGAAAACTTACTTCTTCTTTACCTGCATAAAGCTCGTCTAAAGCCTTTATTATGTCTTCTTTTGTCACTCGTTCATCATCGAATTTATACCTGAAACCATTCAGAATGATCTTCTTTATGTAGTTTGCAAAGAGAGATTCCATATTCCTGTGTGGTGTGGATGTGTCTTTAGAGGGCTTCTACATTGAATTCTCCCATGAACAAATCAATGAAAGAAAGTTCGAAGTAAATCAAGCAAAGGTAATCCTTGATTTACGTTTCTTGCATCTTCTAGTTTTAATTTTACCATAAGCCTTGTTTTAGTTTATTGCTTACTTAATTAACTACATCGAATGCCCAGGAACTCCAATGGTACACCCTTGGAACCATGATTTTATTTAATTTGATTTTTAATTTGTGAATTTTTATTTACCGCTTTCGCTTGTGTATTCTCGGGCCTATCCACTCGCATTTTTGTTGCTTTCAAGTGGTATCATTGCCCGATTCGATGTGAATAAGCATGATAGCATGATTTTATTGCTTTTGAAGCATGTTATTCATTTTGCCTATTCTTGTCTAATTATACGAGAAAATTAACTTGTTGTTATAAACTTAGAGATTTCTAAGTTTATTAGCCTATCACACTTAATAGAATATAAAGAAAATAATATATGTATTTCTCCAAAATCACTTTATTATTCTCTCCAAAACTATTTACAAATGAAATACATGGTGGTATTTATAGACCACCAAAAATGTGGTTACAAAATACACCATAAATCCTTATAATTACAAATCATAATGGGGGATACAAAAGGGTATAACATAATGGGTATTAAAAAAGAATATGAAGAGGTGTATGCATTCATATATACATATTATATATAATACTCCCCCTTGAATGCATACCTCTTTATCATATACATCCTGCCTCGTTAAAAACCTTGCCTGGAAAAACTCAATGGGATAAAATCCAAGGCTAAGGAAAAGAGTACAGTTGTATAATCTCCCCCTCAATTGAGGCAGATATCGTTCAGGTGTCGCATGCCAATATTACGTACGAGTTGTTTGAACACCTTTGTTGGTAATGGCTTAGTAAAAAAATCTGCTAGTCTGACTTGATGAAATTTATTGAACTGATATTTGCCTTCCGTTTGAAGCTCGTGAGTGGAGAAAAATTTTGGTAATATGTGCTTGGTTCTGTCGCCTTTAATATAACCATCCTTGATTTGGGCGACGCACGCCGCATTGTCTTCATATATTAATGTGGGACATTTCTCGATTGATTGCAGTCCACATGATTCATGCACATAATGTATTAGTGATCTAAGTCATACACATTCACGCCCAGCCTCGTATAATGCAATTAATTCTGCATGATTTGATGAGGCGGTTACCAAAGTCTATTTGGTTGAATACCAGGAAATATTAGTTCCACCATACATGAATACATATCCAGATTGAGATATAGTTTTATGTGGATCAGATAAATACCCCGCAGGTTGTTTTGGCATCATCATGCCTTTCAAAATATAGTCTCATGTCACTTGTTCCACGTAAATAACGTAGAATTTGTTTAACACCATTCCAGTGTTTCTTTGTTGGTGTTGAACTATATCTTGCTTGTAGATTAACTGAAAATGCTATATCTGGTCGGGTTATTATTAACAAGATACATCAATGCACCAATTGCACTGAGATATGGTACTTTTGGACCCAAAATCTCATCGTTATGTACTGGAGGACGGAAAGGATCTTTATTTACATCAAGCGATCGAACTACCATAGGTGTACTCAATGGATGAGCTTTGTCCATATGAAAGCGTTTAAGGACTTTTTCTATATAGTTCGATTGATGAATGAAAATTTCACCCTTAGTATGTTCGAACTGCAAGCCGACACAATACTTTGTAGTGCCTAAATCTTTCATCTCAAACTCACTTTTTAAGTAATCAGCTGCTTGTCGAATCTCTTCAGGAGATCCAATAATATTCAAATCATCAACATGCACAACTATGATTACGAATACCGACTCTGTCCTCTTTATGAATAAACATGGATTTATTTGATTATGGCAAAATCGTTTCATTATTAAGTACTCACTAAGATGATTATACCACATACGTCCTGATTGTTTAAGTCTGTACAAGGACCTTTTCAATTTGATGGAGTACATACGACGAGACTTTGACTGTAATGCTTCAGGCATTTTTAATCCTTTTGGGATTCTCATATAGATATCTGTATCCAATGACCCATACAGATATGTAGTTACCACATCCATGAGCTGAATTTGCAGCTGTTCAATTACTGATAAACTGATAAAAAATCTAAGTGTGATTGCATCCACTATAGGTGAATATGTTTCAGTATAATCAATTCCGGGCTTTTGAGTAATGCCTTGGGCCACAAGTCTAGCTTTGTACCTTACAACTTCATTTCGTTCATTTCTCTTGCGTATAAACACCCACTTATAGCCAACAGGTTTGACACCTTTTGGTGTTGGAGTTATAGGTCCAAATACTTCTCGCTTATTTAGCGAGTCTAGCTCATCTTGTATGGCCTTTTTCCAACGTTTCCAATCATTTCGATGTCTACATTCCTCCATAGTTTGAGGATCATTTTCATCTTTATCCATGATTTGGACGGCTACAGAACAGGCAAAAATATAATTCATTTCAATTTCTTTTCGATACCAACCTAAACTGTTATGAGCATAATTAATAGACATCTCGTAACTGTCCTCGAGATCTTGCTCATTACTTTTAGAGTCTTCAGATAAAACTGCTTTAGGAATTTTATCCTTAGAGGCACTAGTGGTCACATTCATATCGTGATTAACTGAAACGATTTGTTCCTTTCTCTTTCGAGTATTTGCATCTTTAGAGCCAAGTGGTCTACCACGCTTCAGGCGTATTTGTGACTCAGATCCGTTTGATTTATTAAGAATTGCTTCAGGGACTTCTAAACGAGCTGGAACATTTTCAGCCGGAATATGTGATTTTCTGACCTTTTTGGTATCTATCAACGCTTCTGGTAGCCTATTTGCAACACTTTGCAAATGTATGATCCGTTGAACTTCAAGTTCACTATCATTTGTCCGTGGATCCATAAAAGACATAGATGTTGCATTCCATGCAATATCTTTCCTTTTAATCTCCTTATCTACTCCCCCTAATGCCGGGAATACTGTCTCATTAAATTGACAATCCAAGTACCTAGCAGTGAATTGATCACCGGTCATTGGTTCAAGGTACTTAATAATTGAGGGAGACTCAAAACCAACATAAATTCCCAGTCTCCATTTTGGCCCCATTTTAGTTCGTTGAGGAGGGGGTATCGGGACATACACCGCACAACCAAACACCTTTAAATGAGATATATTTGGTTCTCTTCCGGAGACCAATTCTAATGGAGAAAATTTATGGTAAGCGGTAGGTATAAGACGAATTAGAGCCGCTGCCTGTAAAATTGCATGCCCCCATGCCGATGAAGGCAATTTTGACCTCATCAATGAAGGTCTAGCTATTAATTATAACCGCTTAATTAACGACTCTGCTAGGCCGTTTTGAATATGTACATGAGCAATTGGATGCTCTACAACTATCCCAATTGATTGACAATAATCATTGAAGGATTTAGAAGTAAATTCTCCCACATTATCTAGCCTTATCCTTTTAATAGGATAATCAGGAAAATGAGCCCTCAATTTAATAATTTGGGCTAACAGTCTTGCAAAAGCAACATTTCGTGTTGAAAACAAGCTTACATATGACCAACGTGTTGATGCGTCAATCAACACCATAAAGTATTTAAATGGCCCACATGACGGTGTTATTGGCCCGCATATGTCTCCTTGAATTCGTTCAAAAAACATAGGAGATTCTACATTCACTTTTGTCATAGATGGCTTTGTAATTAATTTTCCAAGAGAACAAGCAGAACATATAAAATCACTTTTAACAAGGAACTTCAGGTCCTTTAGTGGGTGTCCATGTGAATTTTCAATGATCCTATACATCATTGTTTTACCTGGGTGGCCAAGTCTATCATGCCACAAAGTAAAAATACTTTGATCAACTAACTTCGGATTAGTGATACTTTGTGTTTCAATGGAGCTTATCAATGTGCCATATAAACCAGAAGTATATGTTCTCATTCTTTCTAAACTTGCTTCTGGCCAGTTTTATATGTTGTAAGGTACAGATATTCGATACCATTTTCATTCATGGTTTCAATATGAAACCATTTTGTCGAATGTCCTTGAAACTCAATAAGTTCCTTTGTGATTTACTAGAATATAAGGCATCATTGATATGTAATCTTGTTCCTTCAAGTAACAAGATTGTAGCTCTTCCGGAGCCTTCAATAAGATTACTAACTCCTGAAATAGTATTCACATATGTTCTTGCCATTAACAAGTTTGAGAAAAATTTCTTGTTTCTCAGAATTGTATGCATAGTTGCACTATCAACAAGATAATGTTCCTTGTCATTGAGATTTGTAATGGCTTGATCGATTCTATATAAATGAAATACATATATAATAAGTAAAAGAAACACTTCATTCATAAAATATAAAAACATTACTAGATAAAAAGAAATACCCTACAAATGAAAGTAAACATAACTAAATACTGGAAACATACTAATAACATTTGGGATAAATCTAATCAACAAGCATGTCGAAATCCTCAGTAATGTTTCCAAACTGTAAGGGCAACTCTGGGAGATTTTTGTCATCGTTTTCAATAGACTGGAAAAAATCTGATGCATCCATATGGGTATTGCCTGATATTCCAACCTCAATAAGATTAGTCTCAACTTCTTTACCCTTTGCTTTCACTGAAGCCTGGTATAATTTGACTAGATGTTGTGTCGTACGACAGGTACGGGACCAATGTCCAGATATCCCACATCTATGGCAAAGATCTCCATTTGTAGTTTTCTCTTGTTGATTCTTTGCCTTATTCCCATTGTTCTTCTGAATATTGGGATTAATCCATATATTACCACGACCATTACCGCGACCACAACCACGACTGCGACCGCCACAACCACGACCATAAGAATGGCCTCGCGGTGGGCCATGGTATCGACCACGCCCCTTTCATGAAGAAGTAGCATTTGCTTCAGGCAATGCCATTGAAATTTCAGGAAGTGGTTTGGAACCAGTGGGTCGGGTGTGATGGTTATTCAACAAAAGCTGATTATTTTCTTCTGCAACAAGCAGGCATGAAATCAACTCTGAATAGGTTTTGAACCCACGTTCCCTGTACTGCTGCTGGAGTACAAGGTTGGATGCATGAAAAGTAGAAAATGTTTTTTCCAACATTTGTTCATCCGTTACATCTTCTCCACACAACCTCAATTTTGATACAATTCGAAACATTTCAGAATTATATTCAGCAATTGTTTTGAAATCTTGCAGTCGCAATTGTATCCACTCATATCTTGCACGTGGTGAGATTACAGTCTTTTGATGGTCAAATCGATCCTTTAAACTTTTTCAGAGTTGAAAAAGACTTTTGACTGTTAAATATTGAGACTTGAGAAACATCAAGAGCAACGAAATCCAATTTTGTGAGATTGGCCGTTAAGCTACAACAAGTTAATATTCACTTTTAGCATAATATTCAACATATACATATAAGTAAAATGAAATGT
>NW_011628056.1:442041-475032 GCF_000512975.1 Sesamum indicum | reverse complement strand
AATATATTTAAGTTTGGCTTAACTCTTATAATGTTTACAAATAGCAATTAAATGGTATTCATGCCAAAATTATTTTCTTAACAAATAAATTTTGTTGCATATACTTGCAAAACATGCAAAATACATACATGGGCATATGAAACAAAACTATGTTATCGAAAAATTATCACAAATTAAATAAATAAACGAAGAAGCATCGGGCTTCTTGATCAAGCCATTATCTCAAAACACTTCAAGTGGAGAAAATTAAACATTATATTATCATCGCTTCAGGGATGATATTGCACATAATTGGTACAAAATATTTCACCTACTACTGGAAATGATTTTAACTCATTATTTACTTCAGGAAGCAATGAAATTTTATATAACATATCCACTTCAGGGGATAAAATCAAGAATTATGTGCCTGCTTCTGGATGCAATATCACATCCACTTCAGGGGATAAAATATTATATGCCATGCCTACTTCTGGAAGCAATTCACATCCACTTTAGGGGATAAAATCAAGAATTATATGTCTACTTCTGGAGATAATATTACATCCACTTCAGGGGATAAAATCAAGAATTTATATATATAAATATATTTATTTCTACTTCAGGAGACATTAAAATATATATAATATAATTACTCATATTTTAATATGAAGAATCAAGAATAAAAGTAGCTATGATATTCTAGAGGTAAACAAACAAAGAATAAAAATTATACTGATAAAATTAACATTTTACCTTGATCGATCGTAACGTAACGTCGTGCTGATAACGTGTTATAAACTTAGAGAAATTTTAAGTTTATTAGCCTATCATTCTTAATAGAATATAAAGAAAACAATATATGTATTTCTCCAAAATCACTTTATTATTCTCTCCAAAACTATTTACAAATCAAATACATGATGGTATTTATAGACCACAAAAAATATGGTTACAAAATACACCATAAATCATTATAATTACAAATCATAATTGGGGATACAAAAGGGTATAACATAATGGGTATTAAAACAGAATATGAAGAGGTGTATGCATTCATATATACATATTATATATAATACTTGTTCAATTTTTGTAATTTTTTAGATGATTTAAGTATTTTAAGAAAATTGAATTTTCTGGTAAAATATTTACTTTTATTTTCAGTTTAATGTGTAGAAATAAAAAAATATTTTTTATGGTAATGTAGTCGGCAGTGCACAGTGTGCGTGCTCGAGCGCGTGCACTGCACCTAGGCTGTGCGGCCGCTAGGCTGCTACTGTCACTACGGCCGACGGCTAGGCCGTTTTTTACCATTTCTTCCGAAAAATTAGATTTTCTAATTTCTCCATATTTTCTTAAAGATATTTATTTTTTCTGATTGAATTTTGATAATATTAGATTTTTTCTAGAGTTAAATTGCTTTAATTATTTGGTTGGTTTGCGTGCATTGGATGCATGAAACTTTGTCATCCTTTTAAATTACAAATATTAAACTTGTTGTTTTCTGCATATAATTATTTGTCGTGATATTGGATATTATGTTGTTTTTCTTGGGATGTTCATTTTCTTTTTATCGAGCATGATTAATTGTTATTATGTGGTAGTTGAATGTTAGTGGATGATCACGGAGCCTTAGACTGCATGTATAGCTTTCTATTTTGTTGGGTGGGCCTGTGCCCTTGTGATTTATTTTCTCCTCTGTCTCTTTTTATGCCTTGGAATAATAAGGCTTGCTCTCATCCCCCATATGTACTCCCCCGATTTTTGATCGGGATTTCTTATTTCAATTGTAATGATAGTAACATTGGTTTTCGTTGAGGTTTTATAATTTCTATGTAAAAACAAGCCTATGGAGATGAAGGCCTGCGAAGAAGGATGGAGTTTGAAGGCCTATTTATATGTTGATGGGTAAATCACTATTCTAATAGCATAGGGTCACCTTGGACAGTCCTTAGACGCACTGCGGGCTCAGTGAGTCGCATAGGTTCGGCTCTTGATCATCCAACAGGGGTTCCTAGGTTTCATTACATGCGATGCGTTTACATAATGCTTTAAATATTTTATATTTGTGCATGCAATGTTAATATGTGATGAGGTCTCGGTCTAAAAACTCAAACTCTCACTTCACTTGGTTGGACCAAGTTAAATATTAGGCCTATAATGGACTTCGATCGAAATGGTTTTGATCCGTCCAAGCCTTCCATCCACAGCAATGTGGTAAGGAAGCTACCGATACCCAAGTGTGGTCTCATGAGTCGTGATACATTTAGGATAGAGGAAAGCTGCACCATTATTGTGAACAAAGGAACATGTTCACCGTTATCCTGTCTCACAAGTCTTGGGGTATGCGAATGAAATGTGATTTGGTTGATGAGTGGGGCCTATCACTGAGTAACAAAATTGGCTTGGAGTCTCGGAATCATGTGAAAAGGTGAGGTAAAGGATCTTCGGAATCTCATGAAATGAGAATGGTATTGGATACCTCCCACGAGGCGTTTGGCATGTGAATCGTCAAAGTTGGGCATAACAAATTGGCTTGTGGATCCTAAGGTTACTAGAAAATGTTATTCCGAAAAACCCACTTGAGAGTGGTGGGCTTTCGTATAAATAGTGGGAGAGTTAAAGACTAAAGACCAAGTCTTAAACTTAATTCATAATATTTCGGTAAATGTAAATTTCATTAAGTAAAGGGGGTACATAAGTACAGTACAACAAGCATCAACAGGGTGAATTCCTCGACAAACGAAGGAATCCGCCATAAACGATAAAATGAGGATGTACTAACTGCATAAGACAGTTGAACAGTAAGAATCCTCTGTTGCACATCGTCAAGAATAAGTGTACCCAAAGTCCGTGAATCACGACGGCTCCCATCAAAACGTCGAAGATTACACTCACGCTAGATGTGATAAATCAAGAAACCAAGTAAGGCACGATAGGACCCAAATATCATATGCTTGCCCCTCCATCTGCTAGCAGCCCACAACACATCGGTAGGCCACGGGTAGTTCGGCCAAGGGAAGTGAAGTGCGAGTCGAATCACCAGCAAACAACTTCTCCAATAGGGGCAGTGAAAGAATAAGTGACTGTGATTTTCCACCGCACCGTCCGTATGAAGAACACAGGAGCTATCCAAGTGAGATAACCAAGGTCTGTCGATGGTAGAAAGCTTACCAAGAATAGCTAGCCAAAGGACAAAGGTATGCCTAGGGATATTAAAGGGATCCAATAGTAGTGAAGACCAACCTACCTTAGGACCCTCAGCTCGGAGCGATCGGAGTACCGTAGCTGACGTTGGAGTCGCTGTCTGAGTCCGCCATAAAATACGGTCATTACAACCATTAATGTGTGAAAGGGAATGCATAATCTGTTGAATATCCGCGAGCGATCTTAAAGGGTATCATGGGATCGGCAGAGGGGCCAACGTAATTGTCCATCCTCAATACAAGTAACAACTCTGTCTGTCAGCCATGTATTCGTGAGGCTAGGTCCATTTGGAAACTATTGAATAAATGGGCCTAACTCATGACAAGGATCCTACCATAAACAGAACATAGCCCCATCTCCAATAACATACTCAGCAAACGGTTGAATGAGGGGCCGAAGATGGAGGAGTTTTCGTCAGCCCTATGAACCCCTTCGATCTGACACCGTCCAGATAGTAGTATCTCACAGTCTCATGTGATAGATCCAATCTACCCAGACAGATGCCCTATTGCCCCGAATAACTTGCCACAGTTTAACTCCCATAAGAGCACGGTTGAGGGCAGTGATGTCTTGGTTACCTTGACCACCTTCATTAATAGGTCGACATACACAATCCCAAGCGACCTTCGCATTTTCACGAGCAGTCGAATCCTTCCATAGGAAAGCCCTCAGTCGCTTTTCTACCTCCCGAGTGAAACCCTTAGGCAAAATAAAAGCAGAGGCCCAATATACACGAAGAGTAGTAAGAACAGATTTAATAAGTTGTACTCGTCCAGCATATGATAAAAACGTATCTTCCCAACCCTTGTTACGCTAATCGAGTTTCTCAAGCAGGGGTATACAATCCAATAGAGTAAGTCGCAATGATATAAAGGGGAGTCCCAAATACTTCATCGGTAAGTGTCCCTCCTAATCAAAAGCTGATCCTGAGAGAATCATGTGACTCTTTTGTATATTAATGCGAAGGCCCTTAATTCATAATACTACAATCATCTGCTGCTTTTTAACCATGATAATGGAGACTAACAAATTCAATGTCACGAACTACAATGATTAGCTGCGAAATATGAGGATTGTCCTAGATTTCCTGAACCAGGACTATATCTTGGACAAGCCACTCCCAACAGCTTTGCGAAAAGGATCCTCGCTTGAAGAATTTGTCACGTTCGAGAAGTAGCTTGAGGACAACCGCAAGGTCTGCAGTATCATATTGGCTTCGATGTCTAGTGACATCCAAAAGCAATATGATAGACTGGATGAAGTTCTCTCGATAATGCTAAGGAAGTTTATGCAGTTCCTAATACGCATATTATATATGTCGCCACAAAAGTATCCTCCGGGACCAAGATGGCCCAAGGATCGTCTGTACAAAGTCACGGGGTTAAGATGCTATCCCTAGTGGAGAAGCTCAATGACCTCAAAGTTGGGCTTGACAATGACACGTACATTGACGTGATCCTTCAATCGCTTCCTCTGTCCTACGACCCGTTTATTATTAACTACAACATGAACGGACTTGAAAAGTCTATTCATCAGTTAATTAATATGTTGGTCCAATATGAGACGCTGACCCACAAATCTATGTCGGCGGTATTCATAGGAGAGGCTTCAACCTATAAAGCGAAAGGCAAGAGGGTCGAACGGTGGAAGAGGAAGAAGGGCAAGGGAAAAGCTGCCGCAACCACTATTTGAAAGCACCATGAAAAATGCGACTGGATCGGCCTGGAAACGCACAAGCGGAAGCGGTAATATAAAATTACATAAATTAAAACCAAACATAATAAAATCAGAATTTCAAGGGGTGTACCCTTGGAGTTCCCGAGCGTTCGATGTAGTTATGCAAATATAACAATAAAATAAATGGGGCTATGATTGAATAAAAAATGAGAGATGCATAAATCGTAAATCAAGAATTACCTTCTGATTTGTTTTACTTCGAATACCCTTTGTCTGACCCGTTCACGCAAGGTTTTAACGTAGAAGTCCTTTAAAGTTGCATCCACACCCACCGAAATTTAGGATCCCTCAATCCTCTTTACTAGAGAAAAGTTAGGGAGAAAAATACACACCAAGTGTGTATACAAGAGGGTCGGCTAAGAGGTGGAGTATTGATGCATTAGTTATTTTTTCATTAATTATTCCAAATAACTAACACACATATATATACCTTGTATTGATGCATTAAAATATGTGGAGGTTCATTTAACCATGTATAAGATAATAAAATCCTTTATTCAAAATAAATAATGTCTAACATGGCACTTTCCGAAAGTTAACTTGTTAGTAAATAATTTTCTTTTCTAATCATTTCCACCAACTTAATTAAGGGGCTTGGACCGATTTTAATTAATTAAAATACAAGCGCCAATCATTTTATTTATATTCAATTTAATTAAAGCCCACTTATTTAAGTCCATTATATATTTAATTCAATTAAATATATGAGCCCAATAAGTCTTTATTAATTAATAAGTCTAACTTAATAAATAATAAAGACAAGCCCATCATAAATTAATCCTATTAATTTATTCTTGGGCTTATCCATCTAATGGATCCGTCTTATTTATAAGTAATCCAATAACTTATGGAATTAATTCTCAATTAATTCCTCGTCCCTTCTCGGTGATTTGTGTGTGACTTTTTTAGTTCACCTTTCAGCTAGACTTATGTTAGTGTCAAATACTATTATTAATTAAATTCAATTTAATTAATAATTCTTGATCAACCCTTGATCATGAAAGCCCGTGACCATGGGTGGCCGTCTAGCAACGGTATGTGACACTATAGACCAGGCGAATATCCATGTGAATTTTTAGGCTCTCAATTCCATACGGTTATGGTCCTTCCATTTACCATCTCCTAGCCTTAGTCTAGGGTAGGAATTGGGTTACTAGGCGTTTATGCTTAATACTTGGGATCGCGTTATGCCAAATTGCTGGACATAGTAACCTCTTTTCCTATTCGAGCAACGACTGTAGCAACAGCTTTATAAAGTGTAGACGCATCTCCAAGTGCATAGGAAATACCTCTGTCACATTTTGACAGGGAGCGAATCCTCTTCTAAGGAACTCACCGTCCTCACTACATACTTTGACTGCACTAGACAAGGCTTATGATGACCATGTCTGAGTTACGATCACCTCTCGAACAAATTTAAGATACAGTCATCGCATGCACGTGACTGTCATGATTCTCAAGTCTGAAGACTACTCTCGTACTATCGAAGTCGGGATTCGAGTATTACCGACCAAGCCTTCTAGGCTTCTTTGTAATGATCCTTACGAGTCAGTTCAATCGATTCCACACGTAGCCAATCGACCCACTAAGATCCCATAAACATCCCACATTTGTCGCTGATGAAATACGGCACTCATCAAATGAATGCGACTCTTAATGCAATGCTCAATAGGAGTCTCGATGTCCAGTCTCGAGGCCCTCAACTTGGAACATTTCAAACCCAATCCTTGGCAGTTAGTTTCATGACCGCCATCCAATTCTGCAGTCCAACTGTTGTGTGGTTGTTAAAGTGGTCAGTGGGCATCTGTTGTGATGTCAAAGCAGTGCTTGACGTAATGTGATGAGGTATATCTTCACCCTTATAAAGGTTGTTTTGCTAGGAGAAATTTGTTTGACCTGTAATAAGTAGTAAGTCATTCGCGGATAAATATAGTTTTTCATTACAATATCTTTTACTAATGTATAAGAAAATTTTATGAATTTTGACTAATAGAGGGATTAAATTATTGAATGAAAATAAAAGATATTGTTACCAAATGTAATTTTACAAACTACAAGCAGTATATGTATAATTACATCAAATTTTAATAAAGGATTGTATAATCATCCCATTTATATAAAATGTCTGTAAAACTAAAAATATATAAGTATTAAAAAAAAGAGAAAACTTGCAGATAGAAACATATGTGGAAGGCGTGATTGGCTCTTCTTTTGATCTTGATCGACACCATTTTCACTTTGGAGTTACTTACATCGGTACTAAATTGAAGACACTTAACATTTTGAATGTCAGCCATATGATTGTATGAACGTTTCAGATTGTTATATGATTGTAGGTCAGCCATTTAAAGAGGTTATCAAGTAACAATCGCAGTGATGACAAATAGAGCGTGCATAGGTAATTCATGAGAAATCCAAATGTATGCAATAAAGGAGCTTTGAAGGCCTTTCTTTACATCATTAATCTTATTAAATTTTTGTACTATGATTAAGAATTTGTGCGCCAGCCCTCTCCCTGATAAAGAAAGTGATGACATTTTACTGTTCTTTAAACTTTATGAGCCTGAGAAAGGGGAGTTAAGGTATTTTTCTTGTTGCCTTGTTTCCCATGAGGTTCTATGTGGAGAAAATATCTATAGAAAAGATAGACACGAGTAATTCCCTGAAAAGTAAAGATAAAAGAATGGTATTGGCCTTTAATCTATTCTCATTTCATACCAGATATCCTGGAAGACTTTTTGTCAAGAGCTATGACAAGTCATCAGATATTCTAGAGAAGTTAAATCAACTTGTAGGCTATGCTTCTGATGAAGAGATAGAACTCTTCGAGGTTTGTTCCAATATATAAATGGAAGAGATAGTATTTGCTTATTTCTACATCCTCGTAACAATCCTAATAGAATGTTGTTAGCTGCAACTTAAAATGAAACCCACTTGCAACTTTTTTCATTAAATGGAGCTATTATTGCATCTGTCAAATGTCATGTAGATGAACATAACTCATGTTACATGCAATTTCTTTACAAGGACTTAAAAATTGCTATGCATATGGAATACAATGCACATATTCATTTTAAATGGTGAAGACATCTTTCATAAAATGCACATATACTGTTTAAATGTTGAAGATATCTTTCACAAAATGCCCAAATATATTTTAAATGGTGAAGATATCTTCTGTTTTTTGCTTCTCAGGAGATAAAGTATGAGCCCACAGTCATGTGTGCGTACATTGACACGGGAGTTACATTTACATCTACCAACATATATGAAATCACAAGCACAAGTATCTTGTCAGGACAAAGATTGTATTTTGATAACTTTCCGATTTCTTTTATTGCAGCTAGAGAATGGGGACATTGTCTTGTATCAAAGTCACTGCCTGCTCAAACAAGGAAGCTATTTCGTTGCCCGGATATTCCATCTTTCCTTAAATACCAACATAGCCTTCAAGTACGTTTTCATAAATATTGTGTTCATATTAATTAGTAATATTTATCTATATGCATTTGCATCCTAGGTAGAATCAGTATATTGTAGTTACAAGATATATGTTTCACATGTCATATTTCATCCTTATGTTGATCGTGTTGCTGGATTGTGGGAATATCTTTTCCTAAAGCATTAAACATAATCCATATTGGTCTAACTTGGACCTTTTCAGCATATAGTTCATTTCGATAGCTCATTAATGTTTTTCGAAATTGCCTCTTTCATAACTAGCAGTTCTTCATATTTGAGCTTTTCTTTAATGAAACACATCAGTCAGAAGATGTCCAATCCTCTTCTTCTGTTTCCCCTGGTTGCTTGTTGTAGTTGCATATCGAGGAAGACAAACAAGGCAAAAACAATTTTGGAGGAAGAGGAGTTCTTCATTTCTGCAGTCTGTCTCTGTAAATTTTCTGTTACAATAAAAACGATGACTCCCCTGACTTATATAAATACTGTCCACGTAAGCTAACTGCCAATGTAACAAACGAACCATATGGGCAATGAGTTGGCCAATGACAATTCGAATACATTACAAGGCAGGCCACATAAGTTACAGAACAAACAAAATAAAGAAGACGTGTTTCCCAAATGCGTTTTAATTAAAACGTTTCATCCAGCATCCAAAATGCCAATGTCTGCGTCTACTTCCTCAAGCTACTGCTGTTGCTGCTTAGATTGCTACTGCAAATGGAGATGATCAACTTTAACAGCCCCCCCACAAGTGCGACGGGGATCGAGAGAGACCAAGCCCAACTTGGAGGTAAGAAAAATGAACATCTGCAAGGGTAAAGCCTTTGTAAATACATCAACCAATTTCATAAAACCAGGAACAAAGGAAGGAGAAATAAAATAATCCTTGAAGGCATTTCGAACGAGATGAAAGTCTAATTCAATGTGCTTCGTACGCTCGTGAAAGACCAGGTTAACTAGAATATGTAACACGGCCTTATTATCACAAAAAAAAATCAATAGGCAGTGAGATAGGAATTTTGAAATCAGAGAGAATGTATGATATCCAATGAAGTTCACAAATAGTCGAAGCCAAACTCCTATATTCAGACTCAGCAGTGGAACGAGAAATGGTGGACTACTTCTTGGTTTTCCACGACACCAACGCATCACCGAGGAAGATACAATATCGTGCGAGAGAACGCCTAGAGTCCAGGCAAGACGCCCAATCGGCGTCACAGAATGCACGAAGAGGCAAGGAATTACTAGTTGGGAACTACAGTCCTTTGGAGGGAGATCCCTTGAGATAACGAACCACATGCAATGCTGACTTCCAATGCTAGTCACAAGGTTGATTTAGGTACTCACTAAGCTGCTGTACTGAGTAGGAAATATCCGATCACGTGTAGCCAAGATGAAGTAATCAGCCAAGCAATCTTCATTAAGAATCAGAACGCGAGAAAATGGGACCAGAGCTAGCAGCCAGCTTCAAACCAGAGGGAAGTGGACTAGACGCAGATTTTGCTTGAGCCAACCCAGTGTCCTTGATAATGTCCATCGCATATTTTGTCTATGCCACATAAAGACCTGAAGCAATACGAGCGATTTCAAGTCCGCGAAAGTACCTTGCATCTCCCAGGACTTTACTTGTGAACAATTTGTGAAGATACCGCTTAACTTGATCAATATCATCAAGAGGGGGACCTGTAATGAGAATATCGTCTACATAGACGAGTAAAGCCATAAGACTCGAGCATGAAGGCTTGACAAATAAGCAGTGATCGTGGACAGATTGAGCAAATCCATAAGCAACAAGCTTCAAAGTGATCTCTGCATTCCATTAGGTTGTATAAAGATCGCTGTAATTTCCACACCAAGTTGGGAGGAACATCATATCCTTTAGGGGGCAACATGAATATGTCTTCCTCAAGATAACCGTGTAGAAATGCATTGTTAATGTCTAACTGCTAAATAGGTGAAGCATGAGCAACAACAATGGCAAGAAAAATACGCACAGTCACAGACTTTTATTCTGGCGAAAAACTATCTGTATAGTCAATGCCCTCAATCTAATTGAAGCGCTTTGCTACCAAGAGTGCTTTGTACCTCTCCAATGATCCATCTGCACGTAGCTTAGTTTTGAAAACCCACTTACAACCGATGGTGCGTTTACCCGACGGCAAAGGGGCGACTTTCCAGGTATGGTTGGCTTCTAAGGCCTGTAGCTCCGCATCCATGGCCTCTCTCCACTCCTTGTGTTGAACGGCTATAGAGAAAGAGTTGGGATCCTGCAAAACAGACAAAGAAGCTACAAACGATTTGTATGCAGAGGTGTGTGTAAGAAGTGAGGATGAGTTTTTTTAGTAGAGCAAATAAAATCGTTCAACCAAGTAGGACATAAGAAATTCTAGCAGAACGTTTGGGTAATGGCACTGGAGTAGGGGAAGAAGCTGGAGTAGGCAATGTTGGCTCAGAAGTAGGAATTGAGGCAAACACAGTATCAGGAAAAGAAACCAAATCATCAGCGGAAGGAGATAACATAGGAAGGGGACAAGAATGTGAGGTCTGTGTAACAAGAACAGAGTATGAAAATACCTTTTCATAGAACTGAATATCTCTAGACACAATGGCATGATTGTTATGTATGTCAAACAATTTATATCCTTTTTGGGGGATATCCCAAGAGAATGCACTTGAAGGCTCTAGGGTGAAATTTACTCCTATGGAGCTCAATATTTGTGGCATAACATAGGCTGGCGAAAATGCGAAGATGGTGATATGTGGGAGGATTACCAGTTAGTTGTTCAAAAGGAGCTTTGCATTGAAGAATCTTGGAAGGTGATCTATTTATGAAGTAGGTGGCAGTAAGAATGGAATCGCGCAGAATTTAAGGGGCAATGAGGCTTGAAGTAACAAAGCTCTAGCTATATCTAGGAGTTATTTGTGTTTCCGTTCTATTCTATTAGTTTGTTGAGGAGTGTAGGTGCAAGTGGTATGATGTATAATACCCATCTCTTGACAAAACAATAGACAATCTTTGTTCAAGAATTCAGAATCATTATCTGTTCTAATCACTTTAATAGTCCTAGAGTGTAGAGTTTTAACTATAGAGAAGAACAACCTTAGGACAGAAATGTCTTGAGATTTTTTTTCAAGAGGTAAGTCCAAAGAGAACGGGAATTGTCATCTAGGATAGTTAAAACATAGCTGCAGTTTGAGATTGTATAAGTAGTGTATGATCCCCAAATATCTAAGTGAAACAGATCAAAAGGAGCCTTGGATTGTGATTCACTCAGATTAAAAGAAGTTCTGCATTGCTTGGCTTTATGGCAAATATCACATGGATCAATAGGAATAATATTAGAACAGTTAGGTAGTTGAATATGTTTCATTACGAGCAAGGGAATGTGCACCAATCTATGATGCTAAATTTTAGTGTTATAGTAAAAATCAGCAGAATTGGAAGACGGTTACATAGTACAGAGGTGGGAGGAATACTGCATGAAATCTATCGCCTCAAAGAGAGTGGCTTTATTTGCTTCGTCCTGCAAGAGACACTTAGAAATAGTAAATCTAAAAAAATAAGAAGTATCACGACAAAGTTGACTGACGGATAATAGGTTCACAGAGAAAGAGGGAAGATATAGGACATGAGTAAGAGTGAGAAGCTCATTTAAACTAACTGTGCCAATATACGTAGCAGCTTTGTAAGTGCCATATGGTATGTGTATGTGTATAGGTTGTGCAGGAGTTGTGAATGAGTGAAATAGTAGAAGGTTAGCAAAAATATGGTTCATAGCTCCAGTGTCTATAATCCAATAGTCCAAGTCAATCCCTGAAGGTCCAATGAGATCTGCCATCATCTCAGTCAATTGCTTAGTATCAGAGGTATCTGTAGACATTGGTTTCTCAGCAATTGCAGCAGCTGCAAAGGTCTTGCAACTAACCACCTTCTTATTCTTATCACCCAAGGTTTTGTACCAATCTGGTATACCGTGAATTTGAAAGCAAGTATCCATCGCATGTCCAGTCCTGTGACAATGCATACAAGTCAGGTTCCGTTTGTTTACATAAGGTCTTCTTTCCTAGAGTTACATAATGGCACGACTCCAAGGCAGAAAGTTTGAACCATCCAACGGAGAAGAGGATAACGCCAAAATTCAATTTTCCAACAGATGGATGTATAGTGCCTCGCATTCCAGCTGTTCTGCCACTTTTATTCAAATTTTCCATAGCTCACCTAATCAATGTGGGTAAGTGATGCGTATCCGAGAGACCTTCATATAGAAGGCTCTGATACCATGTTGAATTGCATATCGAGGAAGACAAACAAGGCAAAAATAATTTTTGAGGAAGAGGAGTTCTTTGTTTCTGTAGACTGTCTCTGTAAATTTTTTGTTACAATAAAAACAATGACTCTCCTGACTTATATATATACCGTCCACGTACGCTAACTGGCAATGTAACAAACTAACCATATCGGCAATGATCTGGCCCAATGACAATTCGAATAAATGACAAGGCAGACCAAATAAGTAACAGAACAAACATAATAAAGAAGACGTGTTTTCCAAATGCGATTTAATTAAAATGTCTCATCCAGCATCCAAAATGCCAATGTCTGCGTCTACGTCCTCATGTTGCGGTTGTTGCTGGTTTAGCTACTGTTCCTGCTCAAATTGCTGCTGCAAATGGAGATGATCAACTTCAACACTTGTTTTGCAGGAATATTTTAAATATGTTGGGTGTTTCCTTGTTATTCTTTGACCTTGAACCAAAAAATCTTTTGAAGGAGGTTTCATTTGATGAGACTAAAAACCATGTACAAATTCAACTTTATTGCAATTTTTTGGTTATTCAAATGTAAAGAAATATGAAACCTCTCGTACTTTCCTCATTCCGTACCTAGACATGGATGAGCATGTTAGTCAAGCTGACTTCTTTCTCAACCTTCCTCCCTCCAAACCTAAACATGGGAGAGCATGCACATCATGCTCACTTCTTTCTCAACCTTCCTCCCTCCAAACCTAAACATGGGAGAGCATGCACATCATGCTCACTACTTTTTTCAGTTTCCTCCCTCCGGAGTTAGAAGCGAATGAGCATGTACGTCGCACTTACACCATCTAGACCTAGATGCGGATTACCATGCAAGACAAGCTCACTTTTTTTTCACCTTCCTCCCCCTGAACTTAGATGCGGATGAGCATGCACGTCACACTTACTCCATGTCTTCCTCCCTCCAAACCTAGATGTGGATGAGCATTTACAACAAGCTCATGTTCCTCCCTCTAGACCTAGCTGCGGATAAGCATTTACGTCAAGCTCACTTCATGTCTTCCTCTCTCCCGACGTATATGTGGATGCGCATTTATGTCAAAACTCACTTTATACATTCCTCCATCGGGACCTAGGTGCAGATGAGCATGCACGTGCATACTTCCTTCTAGTTGTCTCGAGTTTATGCTTATCCAATATCTCGCGCCTAGAAAATAAATCGTTAAGTTTTTACTTGAATTTTATACTTAAAAATAGCAATTAGACGCTAGCATAGATGAGACTCGTATTTGCCACATTGGAGCTTGCTATTACAAGCACCCTATGCTGCAAATCTCTTAAGATGAACAACCCATTTATTGCACCGCCATATTAGACATTTGCGTGCTTTCATGCTCTCGAACTTATCTTTTATTTTTTCTCTACGTGCTCTCCTCCTTGAGATAGTCCCTTTTATCACATGCTCAGTGATGTGCTGCATATTGACTAATGTATAAGCTACTTAAAGATAGCGTAGTTAAATTACTTTCCTAGCCCATATTATTTGTTTCATAAAAAAGTTTTACCTATTTGATGCAATTATTCGCTAAAAATTATAGGAAATATAAGACATGTACATTGTCTCTCCAAGAAAGCATGATTCATTCTGGAGTATAATGTTATATTCTTAGTGGAATTTTCTGTGATTCTAAATGAAGCCTAATTGGTCTCTTTGTGGATCTTTGTATCTTGGTGGCTTGATTCTAAATGAAGCCTAATTGGTCTCTTTGTGGATCTTTGTATCTTGGTGGCTTTGTGGGTTTTTTGCAGCCATGAGGGTTGTCGACCGGTGGTGGCGCTTGGGCATTCGGTTGCCAGATCTGGCTCCTGAGCCGGTTACTTTACTGCTTTTCGTATTGCTATTTTTCTGTTATTCTTTCTTTATTCATTTATCTGAAATTATTGTATAAGGGTTTTCAAATACAAAATTATCTCTGTAGTTATTGTTTTATTTGGGTTCATCACTTTGTGGATAAATTCCTAACAAATCTCATCATATTATCTTCCATGATTCTTTGAAATTCCTCGCTCTTTCTATTTCTCCCTCTCTTGCTCCTTGTTTCTCGTTATCTTAGTGTGATGCCTATGTTTGTGTGATTTATTGCTCTTCGACTTCTCTTTTATTTTCTCTCTTTGCATTTATTCTCCTTGAAATGGTCCCTTTTGTCACATAGTCGATGTTGTGCCTCATATTGACTATTGTATACGTTAATTGCCGAAACAAAGTATAATTAATTACTTTCCTAGCCCGTATTATTTGTTTCACTACTAAAGGTTTTACCTATTGAAGTATTTTGGTATTTGATGCTATTATTTGCTTAAAAATATACAAAATATAAAAGTTGTACATTGTCACCTCCGAGAAACAATGAATCATACGGAGTATACTATTATCGAGTGATCTCATCATATTATCTTCCACGACTCTTGAAAATTTTTTCTCTTTCTCTTGCACCTGGTCTTGATTCCCATTATCTTAGTGTGCATGTGCGTGTTCATACTTGGACAGAATTAGTTACTCAATGTAGCCCATTTATAACATCTATTTCCTTTCAGTGGCCCCAAAATAATGGTTCTAAGTGTTAAAGTATTCTTTTTCCCCGTAACTACCTTCTTGTTAAAGCAATGATGTGATGCTTCTAACTTTCATGTAATATATCCTGACTTTTTTGGTTTGTAATTCTGCAGTTTATCCACTTTCGCTCCTTGGAAACGTCTGAAAAGGATGAATTTTGTTTACAACCGTGAGTTCAATAACAAACAGACTTTTAATTCTAGCGTGTAATTTCCTGTGTTATGTTAGGTAATATTGATCCACTTAGCATTGCTATTCAAATTTCACTAACTGTGAAGGTCAAAGCTTGATTCATATGATATTGTTGTTAATAGAGTAGCAAACCAACTTGGAGTTGATGATCTGTCCAAACTACGGCTTACGTCGCACAATATCTACTCTGAGCGACCAAAAGCTCATCCTATAAGATATCGATGAGTGAAAAACTTGTTAGAGATGCTGCTGCATTACGACCAACTACGCATTAATTCAACTCTAAGTCGGGGTTCATTTGATGAGGGTGTGAAACTAACAAAGCATTACTTTCTTGTTCAGCTTTTTGATATTCCGTACTTTGAAGTAGTAGATATACCTTTGCTAGAATTGCAAGAGTTGAGAATCCTCAAACTAGTTTTCAGCTATGCGGAAAACTTTCAAGCGAGTATTCATTCATAATTGGACTTTATGCTCCAATACAAGTGCATACATATGCAAGACTTGCAAATTTATTATATATTTAGCAAACATTAAATATCTTATTTGTTTTCCATGTATAGTTGGAATACAGTATCAGGCTTCCAGAAGAAGGCACTGTGGGTGATGTGCTTGAGCATCTCAAGGAGAAGGAAATATAGCTGACATGTTATTACCGGGAGTGTGCGTGTGTGTGTTCCTAGAATTCTAAGATTTGTCGTGTAACGCCCCCTACTCGCTACATCAAATTATCATTGTTCCATCCTCTCTTTAATTAAAATTTGTGTTATAAGTAGTCTCTTCTTAACCTGTACAATAAATTCTCATTTATCAATATAATATATATATCACAAAAGATAATAGATACTACGAAAAGTTTATATGTAACTCTGACTAAACGTCCTCATGTACATAACCTCAAGGAAAGTAGTACCACAACTTTAAACACCAACCCGATTAAAGACTATAATATTTAGCAATCCAAACAGCCAAAAACTCTGACTTCAGATGTCACGGGTGACCCACCTAATAAAGAAGACAACACCGCTAAAAGTCCAATGTGGCTAATCAGTGTGACTTATTCCCTGAAAAGTACGTGGCAAGGAATGAGCTGCCTACTCAATAAGTATAGCTGATCAGTCTATATATATATACACAGACAAAGATTCAAATACATGCAGTCACACCGACAACAGTCATTTGTCATATAGCAACATCAAATATAAGCAGTAATACATACTCACAACTGTAAATCAATCCACAACATAATATTCATTCGTTATCATTTATTAGTTAAGGGCCCCAGTTACTCGAGCTGGAGTACATCAGTCAATGGTTTCGCCGGCCATCACCATATCATATACAACACAGGATACCCGTTCTATCTGATATCCCCACACTCTTTTACTCCAGGTGTGTAGCAATATAGCACATGGCATCACAACAAACATAGTACCCCCACACCACCCCAGTGTGTAGCTAACAGCACAGGATATTCCCCACTGTCCCGGAATACCCGGTACCCTACGCGCCATGGTACCTAGCTTAATTCAGATATTTCTCATATCACATTATCAATCACATTTTCATAAACCATTAACTGTGCTTCCACTAGGTAAGCATCATCTATTATTTCAATTCAAAATCATCATTCTATTCTTTATAATAATTACTTCCTCAATAATAGCCTCCGAATTAATTTCATACAACAATCAATTATATGATCACGTAATCATACCACTCTCACGTCCAACCATTACAAACATATAACACATAATAACAATTTCACCAATATTAGGATAATCTAACATCCACAACTAATTATATAAACAATCAATATACGAAAGCCATGTATAATAATATAAAGCCAAGTCCATAATCGGATCCAAGAAACCAATATATATAATATATACGATACTACACACACACACACACACATATATATATATATCCAATTAGCTATACTTACCTTATATCTCAAAATGCTTCAATTTTACGAAGGATGGCTCAACCCTCTACTTTGTTGTCATGTCCTATAATAGAATGTTGTACGTATAATCAATATATTTAATTTACCAAATAATTCATAAGAATTCACTTAATCAAACCCCTCATATATTTATAACTATCATTTTTAATAACATTTGTAAATTATATTACCACTGAAACCTCATTTTCCCTCATTAGTAACATAATATTTCTAAAATATAACTTCCGAAATATTTCTATGAAATTTCTGTCAATTTTATCGTTGTTATACAATTTAATTAAGCAATAATACATAGAATTATATATTTGGTTAATCATTCTGATGAAAATGTGTAAATTAGCTATAATGATAATTAAATCTAACAAATCAAACAATTTAATTGCCCAACTATATCATTTTTATAGCAATTGTGATATTTAATTTGACACTAATTTAAATAGCCAAAATCATAAAATACTCTGATTAAATAGTTCACCGCTCAATATAATCAACATTTAATAAATGAACTAATTAAATAATATTATATAAATTAATAAAACTTAAAACATAAATTCTTAACTTTCTATTTCTTCGTCGCCCGCAGTGAAAGATTGAAAATTCCTTAAAGTAGTAATTGTATTACATAATGTAAATCTTATATATATTATATGTAATGGGAGAGAGGAGAGAGGTGTGGGGTGGGCGGTGGCCCCACTCTCATCCTCACCCTCATTTTTTTCACTATAGATATATATGTATATTACTATATATATAGTTATGTATATATATTATTATATATATAATATTAATATTATTTTATTTAATTAAACTTTTCTAAAATAACTTTCACGTCCCTCCTAATTTTCTTAATTACTATAGCTTATCAGTCGAGCTCAATTACATTGATCCAACTCTGCTTTTACTTTTAGCTTTAGTCGGCTGAGCGACTTTCCTCCTGGAGTTCGGAATCGGCAAGAGAGAAAGAGAAGAGGGACGTATTTTTTGGCCAGGAAGTGGAATCAATCCCGTTCCAGAGCTCCTTGACTCCTCAAGATGTTAGCTTCGAGCTTCTTCTACGAATCAGCTCTCGCCGCCTCTTTCGGAGGGAAGGCAGGAACGGAGTGGGGGGTGTTAGGGTGGTCTCCCCCACAAAATCGCGACCAGAACTGTAGTACTCCTAAATGATTGGCGAAGCATGGGATTAACTAGAGCCAGACAATAATTTGTCCCCAAATATTATAACGAACTCCAATTTAATCCGTTCAAGTTTTATTATATCCCAAATTCAATCTATAATTTATTTACTAATTCAATCTAAATTTCTAGTAATTACCAATTAGTCACATCGCATTACCAATTACGAATTTCTAGTAATTACCAATTACCAATTAATTCAATCTATAATTTATTTACCTTATCACCTACTTCATACTCCATCTCCCTTCGATGTTGATCAATGTAACTTTTTTGTCGATCTTGTGTTGCCTTCAAGTACTTCTTAACTACTTGTATCTTTTCAACTATTTCTTGCACCAATTCAGGACCTTCTAGTTGTCTTAATCCTTCTATATCCCAACAAATCAGACTGCAATACCTTATTCCGTATAAAGCTTCATATGGAGGCATACCGATACTAGAGTGGAAACTATTATTATATGCAAACTCCATTAAAGGTAGATGATCATCCCAGTTGCCCTTAAACTCCATTGTACAAGCTCTCATCATATCTTCTAGGGTTTGAATCGTTCTTTCTAACTGTCCGTCTGTTTGAGGATGAAATGCGGTACTGAAATGCAACTTTGTGCCCAATGCCCTTTGTAAACCTTCACAAAAGCGTGAGGTAAATCGGGAATCTCTGTCTGACACAATCGATACAGGCACTCCATGTAATCTCACTATCTCGAAAATGTATAATCTAGCTAACTTATCCAGAGAATCAGTTATTCGTACCGGCAGGAAATGAGCAGATTTCGTCAACCTATCCACAATTACCCAAATAGTGTCGTGCTTTCTGAATGTACGTGGCAATTGACAAAATTCATAGTGATCTTTTCCCACTTCCATTCTGGTATTGATAGAGGTCGAAGTTTACTTGCTGGTGCCTGATGTTCTGCTTTTACTTGCTGACATGTCATACATTTAGCCACAAATTCAGCCACATCCTTCTTCATCGTCTGCCACCAGTAGTAAGGTCTTATATTTCGATACATTTTTGTAGTACCATGGTGCATCGCATATGGTGCATTATGAGCTTCTCGTAAAATCGCTTCGCGTAACCCATCCGTATCAGGCACACAAACTCGTCCCCCATTAACTACCACCCCATCAATTCTTATCGAAAAATTTATTTTCCTACCTTGTTTTATCCTTTCCAACATCTGTAATAAGAAAGGATCTCGAGTCTGCGCTTCTTTGATTTGATCCACAAAGTCTAGCTTAAGTTGCAAGGCTGCCAATAAACCCGCTACCTGATCAACCTCCAATTTCATATTAATAGATTTCATCTCCAGTAGCAATGTCTGAGTGTGACTCCCCAGATTGGCTAATGTACTTGAACTCTTCCAACTCAAAGCATCTGCTACCACATTTGCTTTCCCTGGATGGAAATCAATAGTGCAACCATAATCCTTCAGCAGTTCTATCCATCTCCTCTGTCTCAAATTCAATTCCTTCTGCGTCAAGATATATTTCAAACTTTTCCGTAGAATCAGTGCATGCACAATCGCGGCCAACTCCAAGTCATGTGTAGGATAATTTAACTCATGGTTCCTCAATTGGCAGGATGCATAAGCAATTACCATTACGTTTTGCATTTAACACACATCCCAAGCCCTGTTTACATGCATTCGTATACACTATATATCCACCACTACCAGACGACAAAACCAAAATCGGATTGGAGGTCAGCCTCTTCTTCAACTCATCAAAACTTTGTTGACACTGTTCTGTTAACCGAAATTCTACACCCTTTTTTAGCAACTTGGTCAGAGGACCGGCAATTATAGAGAAGCCCTCAACAAATCTCCTGTAATATCCAGCCAACCCTAAGAAGCTCCGGACTTCTGTGGAATTCTTTGGCACTCTGCATTCCATAATAGCCTTTACTTTGGAAGGATCAAGCAAAACTCCATCACCAGATATTACATGCCCAAGGAAAACCACCTGATTTACCCAAAATTCACATTTGCTTAACTTAGCATATAACTCCTTCTCTTTCAAATTCTATAACATTATCCTTAGATGTTGGTCATGCTCTTCTCTACTCTTCGAGTATACCAAGATGTCATCTATAAAAACAATAACAAAGTGATCCAAATATTCCTGAAATGTACGGTTCATCAATGCCATGAACGCCACTGGTGCATTTGTTAACCCAAAGGGCATCACCAAGAACTCATAATGACCATAATGAGTACGGAAAGTTGTATTCGGTATGTCTTTCTCTGCTATCCTCAACTGCCAATACCTAGACGTCAAATCGATATTTGAAAATATTCTAGCTCCCTTGAACTGGTCTAGCAGGTCATCAATCCTCAGCAATGGATGTTTATTCTTCACTGTTACCCTATTTAATTGATGGTAATTGATGCATAACCTCATACTCTCATCTTTCTTCTTCACAAACAGCACTAGTGCTCCCCACGGCGAAGTACTCGGCCTGATAAACCCTTTTCCCCAACAATTCTTTGATTTAGATTTTGAGCTCATGTAATTCCACTGGGGCCATTCTATTCGGCGCAATAGAAATTGGGGAAATTCCTGGGAGAATTTCTATAGCGAAATCCACTTCCCTAGGCGGTGGCAAGCCTGGTGAATCGTCAGGGAATACTTCAGGGAAGTCTCTCAGTATCGGGATTTCCTCCAATGTGGGGTTAACCCTTTCAGTATCGGGATTTCCTCCAATGTGGGGTTAACCCTTTCGGTATCTACCATATGGGCTAAATATGCTTCAAAACCCTCTATCATCTTGCCTCTATGGCTGATATTACACAAACCGGTACTACCTGACAATCCCCCACGAATATTACTTTTGAACTGGAACATTTGATCTTTTTATAACAATTAACTATTGCTTTATGTTGCGCTAACCAATCCATCCCCAAAATCACATCAAACTCCTTCAAATCTAGCACTACAAGGTCTACAGGTAAATTTACATCTCCAGTCGTAATCCGTTCAAGTTTTATTATATCACAAATTCAATCTATAATTTATTTACTAATTAAATCTAAATTCTTAGTAATTACCAATTAGTCTCCCAATTACCTGAAAAATTATACGGACGGTACATGTCGCATAACATAGCGTTTATGATTTTTAACTGTTGCAATGATTATGTCAAACAGGTGAAACTTTCTCATCCAAATCCAGAGCTTAGGTTGCTGGAAGTATTATCGTGCAAGATCTATAAGGTCCTGAATTATTGCATCTTCTTTTTGTTTCATTCATTAGTTTCGTAATATTAATATCAAAATAATATTCTTCTAAAATTTTACTTAATAATCCAATTTCAATAGTTAAATTCAATTTATTTTACGCTGAAAAATCTTGTATGGGTTGACTACACACAAATTGGACGTGTCGGAGATATGCACTCTGACTTGGAAGTTGAGTCTCAGAACTTGCTAGGTTTTTGTATTTTGCCCATGTGGCCTTCACTTAGTAAATTGTATATTGTGTTTCCAAAAGGATGTTAGAAATTCCTTAGGTCTTCCCTTCTATGCTTATTTTTTAAGTCGCTGAAACTCCAAGTTCGTACAGATATATCCTAATAGTGATAAGATCACAGCAATAAATGACAATCGTTGGACTTTACGAGCAGAGGAGGTCTGTTTCTATCTCTATACATATGTGTGTCTATGTATATATATGCTTTCATTTTTCAGGTGGTAAACATAACAAAAAATATCTAGCTAATTGCTTTCCATGTTAGTATTGTGTCTTTGATAGGCTACAACCCTTTTTCCTTTAAAATTCGCTTCCCCATATGTTCATCTTTGATATCAACAATTTCTCCACTTTTATAATTTCTCATTACAGATTCTAGAGGAAGAGAAATTTCTTGGCCCAAGTAAATGTTTGATTCATGTGTGTCACTTCATGCATGAGGATGCTCAGAATCAGACGGTAGTATTTTCAGTTCGTTACTTCATAGTTTTCCTCATATATTTGTGCTCGTTCTACCTCTCTATTTCAACTGCAAGTGCATCTCTTTCATTTTCTTCCTTTTAAATCTTATATATTCATTTTGCTTATGGTAGCGAATTAAAACTCTTGGAGAGCCATTTTTATTGATGATCAATGATGGTGAAACTTTGTCTTGTATCAAGGTTCGTGTGTAGAACAAGTTGCAAGTACAAGATTTGGAATTTTCGAAGGTATTCTAGCCCGAGCCTAATTGTTACAATCACTTTAAATGAAGATGATGGTATGAGGCTTATGTGGTTAGGCATGCTACAACTTCTACTTTCTGCTTTAATCTTCTCGATTTTATGAAGTGGAGATTTGCTTTTGTGTCGCATAATCAAGCAGAATACTTGGTGAACTCAGATACTTTGTTCAACCAGGTATCTATACCTTGTTTTATTTTCATTTTTTTTTAATATATTTGATTTTGTTGCTCGATGTTGATAATCTTGCCGAAAGTTTTGCATAAAACCTAACACTATCTTTGTTTTCATTTTTAACTTATTTTGATGTGTTTTGTAGAGATAGAGAGAGAAAAATAAAGATAAATAAGTATGTGTTAGAGATAGTGTGTATGTTTAGATTTGTTTTTGGAGATAATATAAAATAAGAATTGTATGTTTGGTGTTATTTAGTAGGAGACAAAAACTAATGTTCATTATCAAATCATGTCTCTTTTATACATATTTATATATATGTATGAGTATGTATATAATTTTTTTAGTTGTAGGGCCTATAATTAGTGTAGACTTATTTTGACAAAAAACAAATGAAGCACTATTTCAAAACATCTCAAAACACCACCAAAACTTTCAAAATAAATCAAGGCAAACATTTTCCATGTTTTGGCCCATCTCGCAGATGAAGCAAAATGGAAACCAAATATTATCTAAAAATTCCATTTCATGCTACATGTCCTTTTATTTATCTACTGAACAATAAGTTGATTGCTATATTATGAGCCCTGACCATTACGTGCAAAAAGAAAACTTAATATGGCATGCTATAGAGCACAAGACGTACCTTAGTTGCTCCAAAAAAAAAAATAAAGCATGCAACGTACTGAGTTTATGAATTCATGACATATATTTGTTTTATATCTGCAGTTGCAGTGATATGTTTGTGTTTTCTATAAGAATAGTTCTAACTAAGATCTACAATGACCTCTTCTTTTCAGTATCGCACCTCACATAACAAGCCTTTGAGGATATACAATTAGGAGTATGGCCGCTAGTGGGGTCCTTACATAGCCAAATCTTGAAAAATCATAAGTAAAATATAAGGGAAAATGCAAGCAACCCCTTGTGATATCACAAATGAGCAAATTACCCCCTTATGAGAAAACAAATAGCGATTTGACTCGCAATAATTTTTCTAGTACACGTGTCTGTGTCCTTTGTTGTAAGGGAGTAGTACTCCTTGTTTAATGTTGCTCTATTTGTAAGGGAGTTGTACTCCTTGTTTATGGCTTTGTTAGAAATTCTAGGGAGGTAGCTCTCTCCGCTGTAACTATTTTGTGCATTTTAATATAGAAGGACAGGGGACTCCGAAAAGCTCCCCCCAGCTCTAGGTGGTTTTCGTACAAATTTTTTTTTTCCTTTATCCTGGTCTAGTTCGGGTTTATTTTGTGTGACCCGAATTTTTGTCCCGAACAAGGGCATTTTTTTTTTTTCACAGTAAAGGTATAAATGATTATGCCATTGCCCAACATGTGTCATGTTGTACATCTTCATCCTGGTTGCTTCAGTCATCAGCAGCTTATTTTTCCAGATTAACATCCACTTTTTTCAAATAAGCTTTCTGCGAACTCAGTGCTCTTTCCTGTCATGGAGTTTAACTGGAACGATCCATTCATTTTGTTTGAGAAAATCTTGAATGGATACTTGGTTTTGTCCATCTCTGTGAGACAGACCCATATCCCCAAGCTCTCCTAGTAGAGATACTATCTTCATTAATGGCTGATACCAAGAGAGCTTCTCCTGAGGCAGATTTGATCTAGTCGAAAGCTACCATATCTGGCCTCTGCTGCTTCATAAAATCAAATGCCAGATGAGACCCCTTTCCTGCAATTTCTGAAGCTACAAATACAAATTTTAACTCCAGAACGTCGCCTCTCTTTAAGTGGGGGTTGTTTTGCCATGAATTAAAGACCGCCCCACTAATCGATTCTGAAAGTTTAGAAATCTCCGGAAAGCTTGGTGACATAGTATAAACTAAAGCAAGAGCTCCAAAATCATACCACTCTCGGACATCTTCTGGTTTCCACGCCTCTAACATCCAGACCCTGTTATATGTTCCGGATGTTTTGATAATGGTCTTGCCTAAGTTCACTCCTTTGTGAGAAATTAATTTTTCCCACATTCGCTGATATTCCTGCCAAGCAGAAGAAGATATCAATTCATAAGTATTAGCCTAAGAGGAGCATGTCATTGGCCTAAGGCTAATCTCTCCCTCCTTACCCCTTTAGGTGCCGGGTTGACTTGAATATAGGAGTTTGCACTTCCTGTAACTCAATTGTTGCCATTTCACCAGAGTCTGGTGATGGCCTTATGCAATCGGTACTTGAATCCGATGCTATAGGTCTAGAGCCCTGTACTCTAAAGGCATGTTTTGGGCCATGCTTTTTCAATTCGTGAGTCATCACCGAAGGTGAGGCCTTCCGAATTGCTTCTCGTAAATCATTCCATAGCGAGGTGGATGCTAATAAGGAATTCCTTATTGCGACCCAGATAGTGTCTAGATCAGCTCTTCGAATTTGTCCAGCAACTTGGGCATTAACTGCTAGTTTTCCGAACTTTCTGTCAAGCTCCTCGATGTTTCCCTGGAGGTGCCTGAGTCTCAACATGATGGAGTTTGCTTCAGCAGCTTCCATCTCTCGTCAGAAAATCTGCAAGAACATTTTCATTAGATTTTATAACGATAATATTATAACAATAATATTAGCATTCAACTTGCCATCTGATAATACGAGTGCTCTCTATTTTTTATTCTAATTCATTTTTTAAGAAAGCCTTAACATTAGTATTATCAACTTTTAAAGTAAATTCTTTAGCAAGTAAAAATAAAAGCCATTTCTTAAAAGCCTTCCAAACCGCAAAGAATTCTTTCTCGTTAATATGCCAAACTTTTGGTTGTTATTCTAAGAACAACCCTCCGGTGTATCTAGAAGATTCTTCCTTTGTAGTTGTCTTCTTCATGAGAACTTCTGCCCATCTATAATCATTGGCGTCTATATAGACCACCAATTCATCCTCGTCCTGTAGTATAGCAAGCTTTGGCAGGTTACTGCAATCCTGTTTCAGCTCACGAACCCTTTTTGTGTGGATTTCTTCTCATTTCCACTTTGAACTCTCTATTTCTTTCAAGAGTGGTCGAAAATCCTTTCTGTATCTTGCAAGATCCTTAATGAAGATACCTGCAAAATTAACAACTCCCAAGAAGCTCTACAAATGCTTCTTGTCTTTTAGTACGTCTGGAAAATTGCGGATTTTCTCCACAATATGGTCCTGTAATTCAATCTCTGTTTCGTCAATAAGAATTCCTAGAAATTCAATTTTATTGACAACTATAGTTGCCTTCTTTTCAGAAAGTACTAAACCTTCTTTATGGCATGCGTCAGAAAATATTTCAAGATGTTTGATATGTTATTTAATGTTTTTAGACGCAATAAATATGTCGTCAATATAGACAAACATGAATTTAATATAACCTTTAAAAAGATTATCCATCTTTCTTTGAAATATCTTGGCTGCATTAGCTAAACCCATTGGAAGCACATTCCAGCTATATTGTCCTTGTGGTGTGGAGAATGCGGTAAATTTCTTTGATTCACTCTCCATCCTAATCTGATAAAACTCAGATTTGCAATTGAATTTGGAAAATACTTTTGCCCCTTTAATGAAATCAATTAAGTGTTCTATACTAGGAATGTAATAACCTTCAAATTCTAATATTTTATTAATGCCTTGATAGTTGATAGCGAACCTGGGTTTACCTCTCTTAATCTCACCATGATTTCTTACCAGAAATCCAGGGCTACTGTATATAGAGACTCCAGGTTCAATCAGTCCAAGACTGATATGCTCTTTGATTATCATTTGCATATCCTTCTTATCCTCCATGTTCATCTGGATAGGTTTGTATCGAACATACTCGTATTTGCATTAATCTTTGACCTTCAGAGTAGCTTCGATCTTGTTCCTATCCCACCATGTCAGAGGGTTTTCACTGAAGTTCCTATAGATGAGCCTTTTGACATTCTCAAGAGAAAGTCTGCTTTCTTCGCTGATGTCTAGAGATCTCATTTCTAATAGTGCTTCTTTAAGGTTCAGAATTTCCTCCTTGGATTCCTTATAGAAGCTATCGCTGTCTATGAGTCCCTGTTGCCTGAAAGACAAAAGGACCTTACCAAATTTGCTCTTATCCTGCATTTTTGGAGGAGTTAATCTGGCATCAAAATCACCACATTTGCTGCGAAAATTTATTGGCATTATCCTGTTAAATACTTTTCTCTTCCCAACACTTGTATCTCACTACCATAATTAGTAGTAAAGATTAACAGATTCCTTTAATTATCCTGCATATATCTTGCAAATGTTTGAATGAAATTGTTACCTAGCAAGATTTCGGCCCCTGTACCATGAAAGTAAATAGGAGGTGTTTTTAACCTAAACTAAGGTGATCCAAATGCTCCTCCAATCATGATGTTAGCTTCTCGTATTCCCTTATTGAGTATCAGGATTTTTTGTGAAAAAATCCTTCCTTTAATAACGGGTAAGATTTCCCTTCCTTCCTTAGGGAAAACTCCAGGTTTTGCCGTGCAAATTCCTGATCCTGAATCAATATAAGCTGCAAAATATTATGTCTTATATTGATCTTACAACATACCAAGAGATATGTATATAGAAAAGGGACTTGTCATTTAATCTTTATGGTGACACAATAAAGACTGAATTTCATTCCGTTACCTTTCCTTCCCCATGGTTTATGGTCTTCCAGGAAACTTACCCCCAAAGTCATACACCTACTTTCTCTTTCTACAATTCCTGCAACTAGAATTTAATAGCCTGCTATTTCTAACATGCCTTCATATTTTCCAATAACAAGTTGCTGCAAATGATATAAGTCATCACAAGGAAAAAGTTTTCTTTCTTAGTGATGTCAAATATATCTTATATTTCTTTTCATCCTTCAGGGCATCTAAGTTTTACGTTATCCACCCTAATCTCTTGAGGAGTTAATGCTTTTTATAACTCTTTCTCCTTTCCTTTGTAGCCTAGAATTCTATCTTCCGAAAAGGACATCCGACTGCTCAACTCAGTTTCAGAGCTAAGTGTTCTATCTAAAATTGGGTGATCTTTTATAACAATATCGAAACCACCTATTCTAGGTATCCTAATAGGATCTGGTATCATTACCTTGGCGAATTCCTTGAAAATTCTAGGAATCTCAATATACTCTTTCCTAAGTAACAAATATGAATGATGTGTATTAGAAAGGGCATAAGCTATTCTATAAGTTATAGAATATGGTCTATTACCTTCTTCAATTAGATCTTTTCTTTTGAAATCTTGATGAAGGGTTAAGACTCTACTACAATCTTGGTATGCTAGGTTGTATGCAATCCTAGGATGAATGTCAAATATTAATTTTCCTGCATAGAAATTACCTATCATTGTTCCAAGACAACCATCCCTTAGGTTATTGATTCTTTTATGCATTATTGATAAATGTATTTCTGAATAAATTCTTTCCTTAAAAGTCGCTTTTATTACTACTTCAATAGTTCCTATGTGGATCCATTTCATAGTAATAGCTACTTCTTCTATAAGCTTATTTAATTCTTCAATAATTTCTTCTTTAGAAATTAGTTGCATTTCAATCACATTACCAGTAAGTTCCATAAGTATAGCAAACTCACCTGAACTTACTTTGTAGATTATGTGATGCTTCCTTTGGTTCAGTCCCATCTGGCTCAGGATTTTCCCAATTCCACCAACCCTAAATTCATTGTATGGGCTGAGGTTGGAATCTTGCCGCATGATTCTTTCCATGGTTTTATTTGACACCGTCATTCTGGAAAAGTACCCTGATAGGCTTTCAGAAGTTTGTAGCCTATCTCCCTCGTTGTAATTATTCTGACTCGGTTGAATATCCATCCGAATCGGTCTCTATTTCCTCCTCATAGACGCTTTCATCTGAAAGAAGATCTTCGAATTGGTAGATGGGTACAAAATCGCCATAGTAAACTGCATCTAGAATATCATTTGTGGCTTCGAATATTCTCAATTCACCATGTTTCTGCGGCCAATCGGGAGATATATGTCCTTTTGCTCCACAAGTCAAGCAATTGCAGTCTTTAAAACTTTAATTGGCTCGGGTATGGGCTGGTTTTAAAGTTCTTCATGTAGGGGTCCTTCTAGTGGATCTTGCATCTGTTCGTCTAGATCCTTTGGATGAAACCCTTGTCGATCAACATGCTCAAAGCGGCGCAAGTTCCGTTCTCTCCAGATCTGATAGACACATGCAGCGAGTAGAGCACAGTAGGATAAATTGACGTTATGTTTCCCTCTCCACTTCCTAGTAGCCTACTCCACGTTTAAGGCCCAGTCTCGATTCGGCCATGTGAATCGAACATCCTGTCTCACAGCTATGAGTCATCGTCTGGCATAAAAACATCAAAAAAATAAGTGTGTACGTGTTTCTATTGCGCCTTCATCACAAAGAACACAGGTGCCAAGATAAGACAACCACGGTTTATCTATCGTGGATAGTTTCCCTAATATAGCGAGCCACAGTATGAATGTATGTCAAGGGATCTTCAGGGAGCCCGAGAGTAGTGAAGTCCAGCCTACCCTGGGTCCCGACGGGTGTAATATACGATATAGCAATGCAACAGTGAGACATCCATTCGTATCTCACCAATGAACACGATCATCGTCTCCATGGATTATGGGCAAATTCTTTACAATCTCCAAACATGTCCGTGATGAGGCCGAGTGCCAATGCCCATCCATAATATACCCTTTTAAGTTTATCCGAGAGTCCAAGACCAGTGAGTTGCGTGCGACGTGGGAGCCTTTGAATAAGTGGTCCGAGGGGGTGCCACGGGTCCTGCCACAAATAGAAGGTAGCTCCATCACCCACCTGGTAATCCACTAATAGTCGAATAATGGTACATAGGCGAAGGAATTTTCTCCAACCCCACGAACCTCCGTGCTCAGGAATTGTCCAAATGGACCTGTCACGCAAGCGCCCATGGTACAACCACTCCACCCATATGGATGTTCTATCACAATGAATCACATCGCATAATTTCTTACTCATTAAGGCACGGTTAAAAATAGCGATGTCTCTTATGCCCTGTCCTCCCTCTGCAGTTAGCTTACATACATCTATCCATGCTACCTTTGCATAGTCCCCACTAGTAGCACTTTTCCATAAGAAGGAGCGCAATCTCTTCTCGATCTCCCCTATAACACCTTTAGGTAGAACGAATGCGGAAGCCCAATAGATACTCAAAGCTATGAGAACGGATTTAATAATCTAAATATGTTCCTCAAATGATAATGTCTTACCCTGCTAATTATCCTAGATGCGACTATCAATTTTTGCCAATAGAGTTTGGCAATTCGCTATTCATAGTTTGAAAGAGATTAGAGGAAGTCGCATCGGTAAATGCCCCTCTTGAAACCCAAGCACTGCTAATAACTGGTCTCTCATCCCGTGTGCCGCTCATGATAAAATGAGATGGCTCTTTTGCGCATTAAGCCGAAGTCTAGATAACTCAGCAAATCGATCCAGACCCCGTTTAAATACCCCAATGGAGGCCATATCAGCTTTACAGAAAAGTAGTAAATCATCGACAAATCCAAGCTGAAATAATTTAGATGGTCCACATTTCCAATGAAACGAGAATAGCATGTCCTCATCAATCAATCGAAGTAAGAGTAAATGAAGTAACATCATCACTAAGACAAATAGGTATGGTGACAACGGATCTCCCTGTCGTAACCCTCGTGACCCTGGGAAAATCATGTGGTTTCCCATTAAGACCCTGGGGAATCGTGCGAGCAATGTATCATTAATAAGCATCCGGTCTAGTCACTTCCATAGACTACGCGAAGTGGTGCTGCAATTATGTCATGTATAACATTCACCCTGCATGAGAAGTGAATACAAAGCAGTTGACTGAATGCAATAAATTCCTCCTCCACCCGAGGTGCCACAGAGCTCAGTGAGATCACGTACCGCATTAAAGTCACCCCCCACTAACCACAGCTCATCCATCGACTGATTACCCAACATATCTAAAGATTCCTATAACTGACGTCGATCAATAACTTCATTAGCACCATAAATAACTATAATATACATCAGTTCATTGCATGCACGTATAATCACACGACAATGTATAAATTGGGATCGCAGATCAAGCACATTAACATGAATGAAATCATCATGCCATGCTATCCATATACAATTCCTAGTAGTATCATTGTCAACAAACCATTTTCACTAAGGTAAAATAACAGTCAGTGTACTATATACATAAATCACATGTTCCTGGGTTTTCATGAGGCCAACAAAATGTATCCTGAACTCAGCCACTAGGTCCTTCAAAGCTAGCAGGTGGTCCCTCTTGTTTAGGCCGCAAACGTTCCAGAATGCAGCTTTCAACATGTGTCACTGCCAATGGGGTTGCTGATATTAGGACCCCTCGTAGATGCTTCTGCATCATCAATGAAGTTTAATGCGTCAAAGGAATTGAATATGACTACTTCCTTACCCTTATTTCTTCCGTCTGAGTTGATTTGCTTGCTAGGAGGCTCACGAGCAACTGGCGGCTGCAAGGAAGCATCAATCGGTTGCTAGAAGGACCCGTTATTGTATCTGACTTCACGGGAGGCGTCTATGTAATGCTAACCTCCTTATCAACCTCCGGGATAGAGGCACTGAGTTTAGGAACATAGACCGCTACACGGGGTTTTAATTACTTTGCACCTTTGTTCAACAAGCATTCCTTAGACGAATGCCCCAAGCTCATTCAACTATTACATTTGGGAGGGAGCCATTCGTCTCCACGTCCACTTTGCATGGCAATTCCCCTCCATCCTTGTCCGGGGTCATAATGATGATGTGTTTAGGTAATTTCAATTTGATATCGAGCATAGCGTATACACGAGGGACCTGTGGTTCCCCTACCCCACTAGCCACTGTGCCTAATCCCTCTGTTCCCAAAGCTCAACCGGTTGGTGTCTCAATCTGATCCACACTGGGACTTGTGTGTGTTCGAGCTTACGCATTACCATTCCTGGTTGTCATTTCTGGAGCACGATCGGTTGCCCCTGGTATAGCCACGACCCACTTTCTATTACATCTTCCATATCCATAACCGTTTTAAACTGGAAGAAAAAGAACCCATTCATCGTGGCAGTTACCTCCCTCAATGAAGGCCAAATTGAAGTCACATACTCTTTTAGGTGATGGAAGTACGGGCGTTTGCCCAAAAAATACCCCACTGCTATTGCCTTCCACCAACGAGACCCATCATGAATCGATTCCAACGTCGGTCATACTATGACTTCACCATTTTGCATTACCGGTGCAACATACTACAAAATTTTTTGGGAGGAATTATTTAATGCAAAAGCAATTTTATCATCATAAATTGGGATTTCAGAATTAGTACGTAGGTGAATATTTCCAACAAACAAACCTGTATTACCGGACAAGATATTAGCCACTGTCGGATTTGCATGCGTACACCCAAAGTCCAGTGAATTTCAGTCGCCGAAGTTGAAACTATCACTGAAGCAGAAATAGACGACCAGGCAGGTTGCAAAAACAGAGATTCTGCACAGAAATTCCCGCGCCGTTCATCGCCGGCCAATAAGGCACTGTCGCCGTGTGCACTGACCCATCCCCTCCTCCATAGCCGGTCATTTTGCAGACGTTTGATGCAGCCCAAACCCGTCAATCTGGCGCGATTGCCACGCTACAGCAGAAATCGTAGTACTGTTCGTCGCCGACAAGATCACTGGCGTCGCCTGTTCCATGTCCTTCGCCAAAGCCCGGGACTTTCCAGATGGTTGAGACTTCCCCAACACCCCAGCCTCCATCATCGCCGGCGCTGATATAGCAACAGACACTCCCAAAACCTGTTTCGCATCTAGGGTTTGCGCTGGTGGCACCGCCTTCCTCATCTGGTCCTCATCTGCTGCTGTAACCATATTCGCTGGCGACGGGCCAACAACAACAGCAGAAGTCGCGTAGGTCATCTCCTTCGGTGCAACAATCGCGAGGACAGGTTCAGTAGAAATTTTATAACCCAAATCTGCCTGATTCTCGAAGACAGCGGAATTCCATCGCGCCCATCGAAAAACTCACACCAGCGGATTCCCTT
>NW_011628056.1:440033-442025 GCF_000512975.1 Sesamum indicum | reverse complement strand
CAAACCGCGCTTCCCACTTCTATTTTAGAGTTTCCAACGCCGCAAGAGAAAGAACATTGCCATCATCAATAATCTTCTACGCCAAATTAAAAAATTCTGCAATATTGAAGGAGGCACGAATCTCATCCGCTAACCGCGCTGGTGAAGCAGTAGAGACGCCATTGTCGCTGCTTCCCTGGTCGATACAACTTTTGCGAAGTACAGTTTCAGACACATCCAAGAAATGGAGACCATCCTCTCCCCAATAATCCGCACACTCGGCAACAGGTTTGCCGACATCCTCCCCATCGCCGTCAAGCTCACCGTGGAGGAGAGTTGTAGTGTGTGTTTGTGAAGGTGTGCTAGTGTGTGCGAGAGAACAGAGAGTGTTTGGAGAGTCCATCGCATCAAAAAATTTATTTTCTTTTTTTTATTGAGTGGGTGTTTATAAATACGATTACATTAATATGTTCCCTTTATTCATTTTCGGCCCATCTTCGAGATAAACCAAAACAGGCCACATGTTAGGGTCGATTTAATTCACCTGGATTGTGTTTATTTTGTTTTGTTTAGGATTTTGCCTTGTTTCTTACAAAATTCATTTGAGTACATTCTCACGTTTTTCTCCTCCCATCACTCCTCCCACCGTCCGTCATCTTTCACCGCCAGGTATCACACCGCCATCGCCCACATTCTGTGCACCAACTGTTCTGCCGGAGATGGTGGGGCAACGCGCTCACCCGAAAATATGTTACCTTGAGCATCCCTTCTTTGTGCAGAAGCTGATTCTGGAGCTTCAAATCACGGTTGTAAGCACCGCAGTTGTGGCAAAAATCAAGTAGTGGTGGTTGATTTGCTGGGTTTTTCTTGTGGTGGTGGCGGCAGTTTCACTCGTCTTCAACGTATTTCCAGTGGAAGTTATGATCGCTACTGAGCGGTGTCTTAGCTCTCCTGCAGCCCAATTTGGGTTAGAAATCAGAGTTCTTCCCACTCTCTGCATTCTTTGGTCGAACTCTCTAATCTAGCAAACAAACACAGAGAGAGAAATGTATTTGTTAATTCTATAGTATGGTACAATTTTAGCAAACAAACACAGAGAGAGAAATGTATTTGTTAATTCTATAGTATGGTACAATTTATTAACTCTATCCCATTTAAATTTATACATAATTATAGATATGTTGTAATTAATACCATGCAGCCTCCTGCACAAGGCAACCTGGCACACATTGATGACTTTGCAGGTACAAATCAAGTTGTTACTGTTTCTGCGCATACCTCTTTGTCCTCTTGGGTCATAGAGATGGGGGCAACTAATCATACATGTAGCAGTACTTGCACTTGATAATCTCTCTCCTCACACTCATCTGACCTTTGTCCACTTACCTGATGGAACTTCTCGATCTGTCACTCATACAGGGAGTATTGTGCTTCACAAAAATCTACCTTTAACAGATGTTTTCTTGGTGCCATGTTTTCAGTTCAATCTCCTCTCCGTTAACAAAATTTGTTCGTCTTTACTGATCGAAGTTGTTTTCCACCCATCTTATTGCCTCTTTCAGGACCAGAAGACTATGCATGTCATAGCGGTGGGCAAGCAAGTTAGAAATCTATATCACTTAGATGCGACCTCCTTCGATCCTAATGTCATTCGTCTTTCTGTTCATACTACTTTCTCTGTATTTCACAATAATGACAGCGTTTTGTGGCCCAAAAGGTTGGGTCATCCGTCACCCTTTGTAATCAAACATATCCATGATCCTGAAATAAAACATTGTTCGGTTTCATTTAATCATGATTGCGACATTTGTCCTTTGGCAAAGCAACAAAGACTGCCTTTCCCTGTTAGCACTACCAGATCATCTTCCCCTTTCAAACTATTACACATTAACTTGTGGGGGCCTTATCACATTAGCTCGCTCACTGGTTGCCATCATTTCCTCACCCTGTAAATGACTATAGTAGAGCAACGTGGACCTTTCTCGTTAAATATAAATCACAAACACCTCAAGT